>NC_085001.1:13962323-14262323 GCF_963854185.1 Sardina pilchardus | reverse complement strand
CCAATAACCAACTACAGTGTCTTTCACTGGACTAGAGAAGGATTTTATTCGGTGGGGTTACAGCCATTGAACCTAAGTGGGTAAGCACTAACCCAGATTTTAGTCAAGTAATCTCCCAAAAGACTTTGAATAATTAAATCATTATTGAGTCGTTGTTCATTATTGCAGTGGCATGTCTACTCTCTTATCAGCCAAAGAATACATATGGCTCTTCTGTTAGCTACTCTTCATTGGCCTCCTGGCAGCCAGAGTTCAATTCAAATCCCTCATTCTGGTGTACTGGATCACACTGGATCAGCACCTTGTTATTTGTTACTTCTGTGATCCAGATGTACGGTATTCCCCCTGATGAGCATCTGCTGTTTATGCCTTCCATCAACACCAAGAAGTCACAGTCAACACTCCGTGAATCCTTATTGGTGGAATGATTTACTAACGCTCTTCGTTCTAGCGGTAGGTTTGGCATTTGATTTGTTTAGACTGATCTGTTTATCTAACTAAATAGTTATCCTCACAGTCACGGTTTCTATGTGTTTATGGTTGTTGTTATTGTCATTGACAATTTGCTATTCCTATTATTCTGTTAAAATGATTTAGTTTATTACTGTTATTAATGTTTTTATGTATGACTACTTTGGACTGTTCATTTTTATTACCTCTGCTAATCATCAGGGTTTGTTGGTTTGTTTATCTGTCTATTTGTTCGCAAGATAACTCAAAAAGTTATGGATGGATTTCGATTAAATTTTCATGGAAGGTCTGAAATGACCCAAGAAAGAAACTATTACATTTTGGGAGTGATCCGTACCACTGCCTGGATGCAGGAGGCGTTGATGTTTGCTTGGCGGAGATTTGCGCTCTCTGAGTGCTTTTCTAGTTGTTAATGTTTATGGTTCTTGTCTGCCAATAATCATAATCATAACCATAGCCAACAAAAAATGCAACCATAATAGAAAACAGGCTGGAGGCAGAACCTGCTCTGGTGACAGGGATCCACTCGTAGAGCTCGTTCTGGTACGGGACTGTGTTGAACTCGCTGCACTGCATCTCGCGGAAGCTCGGGTGTTTCTTGGCGCACGGCTTGATGTTGCAGATCCTGTATCGCTTCCGCTCGCCCGTGCAGTACTTCCCCCCGAACTCGGGCCTGCGGAGGGGAAACAGAGCGGCTGTTGAGTCGCGCCGCGACAGCAGGAATTTGTTTGTCTTGGTCCGCAAGTGAGTTTGTTCTCTCATAGCTGGAGTCAAGTCTGAAGCATCTTGACCTTAAAGCACTGTTGGGTTTGAGAAGCTGTGCCGAGGACAACTCAGCGTTTCACAGACAGCCATAAATGGGTTGCGAAACATTCAACCAAACAGGACTACGACCAAATAGTTTTGCACGACCCAATTTGTTTTGTGCGCTCAAGCTTTTCTATATCAACGGACCAAAATAGAGGCAGTTCCAGATACTGTGACTGGCTGAAGTTGAAGCGCTTACTTAGGCTGGTTGCACTCCCGCTCGGCCGCCTGCACCCCAGCTCCACAGGTGCGCGTGCAGTGAGACCAGGTGCTCCACGGACCCCAGGCCCCATTCACTGTTTCCGGAAGTTTCCCCACCACGACGCACTCACCTGTAATGCACCACTATGCACCCATGCACAGAAGATAAGCTTTTACTCACATTTTGACATGAATGCTTCTTATTGTGCTTACATTCCACAGAGGTAATTTAATTCATTGGAGGAAATCAGGGGATTGAAAGAGAGGTTCTGTTTACCTTGTCTGGGCCGCATCTGGTACCGTCTATTGGCGAGTCCAGTTTGGACCGGCACGTCCCATTCACAGAACACCACAAAATCTGACACACATTCTGGGAACGAGAAACAAATCAAAACAGATTGGAAGCTAACACAACCATTTTACAGCCACATGTTTTTCATTTCATATAGAACAAAATCTCAGAGTATCAGAATGAGATTTCACAACCACTGAGCGCACCAGAAACAAAATGGCCCACTGAACCAAAACACAAACACACACACACACACACACACACACACACACACACACACACACACACACACACACACACACACACACACACACACACACACACGGCAAAGCCGCATGGCACTCACATCTACTTCTTGGCAAAAGGTGGCATTGCCGCCATGCTGAAGCTGGCACTGGTGGTGTGTGGTGTACTTCACCCCCGGGGCGGCCAGTGGCGTGGTCAGGTCCTTCTTGGACGGGCGGTCGTCCAGACAGAAGCCCCAGCCACGGCTGCAACACAGTATCCATGGTAACCAAAAAATCTAACTCTAGTCGGTGGTGGTGGTGGGAAAAGCAAAACAATGAGACTGTTTTTATGTGTCTTAGTAATGTTCTTCAGATGTGTCGAGTCTTCTGAGCGTGACTCAAACCTGCAGTGTGGGATGATCGGGGGGATAGGAAAAAAGAAGGGGGGAAAAAAGTAAAAAGAGAAACAAAGGTGGAAAAAAAATTTAGCCACTTACTCCAAGAAGCGGGTGATGTAGTCCTTGCTGCAGGGCGACCAGGTGAGGGGGGAGCTATCGTACATCAGCTGTCGAGACATGATGAAAGGGTGTCTCCCCGACAACTCACAGTCATTCCCCTGACCGTCATGGTGGATCCCGAAGCTAGAGGAGAAACATAAAATACATCAGACTCAGTTATGACTGTTATACAGCATATTGAATCTACTATTTTACTACTACTATTCTTTTTACATTGGTATGGGTGCCTTTTAAGACTCATGAACCAGGGTATGTTTATATGTGCTTATGTATCTATTTCTTTTTTATGTTGTATGTTTTGCTGTTGGCTCTAGAGCCTGTAATAAGGTTTATATATTTTAGGAAGGGTTTCCGGGTGAATCAGTGAGGTCAGACAGACCAGGTGCCAGAGTGTTGATTTGTAGGAAAACAAACACAGTTTTTACCTGCGTAAATCTGCAGGTTCAAGTTACACCTGTGAGGCACTTCCTTGCATGACAGATTTGAGATTTATGTGTGTGTCTGCTCTTCTTTCCCAAACACTGACTGATGGATGCACACACACACACACACACACACACACACACACACACACACAAACACACCAACCTGTGTCCTATTTCGTGAGCGATGGTGAACGCGACAGGCAGACCAGAGTCCTCGTTGATGTTGCAGCTGCGATGGGGCTGGCACATGCCGGAAAGGTGGGACAAGCCCAGAGTCTCACAAGGTTGATTTGACCCTGCACAGATGTCCTTCCTAGGGTTAACACACACACACACACACACACACACACACACACACACACACACACACACACACACACACACACACACACACACACACAAAGGGCAGGTGCTTGTGAAACAAATTGGGAGTTTGTGGGCCAAAAATTCACTCCGTGTGAGTATTTCAGTTTCCACTACACCAATTTTCCACTATTACATTGCTGTAGCATCAAGGTGCTATCAACACCAGTTACAAGCCACCCAGGCACACATGTGTGCGTGTGTGTGTGCGTGTGTTTGTGTGTGTGTGTGTGTGTGTGTGTGTGTGTGTGTGTGTGTGTGTGTGTGTGTGTGTGTGTGTGTGTGTGTGTGTGTGTGTGTGTGTGTGTGTGTGTGTGTGTGTGTGTGCGTGTGTATGTGTGTGTATGTTTGGGGGAGGTCATTTATCTCTTCCCTAAAACAATTCTGCACTCCAGGGCACTTTCCATCAATCTATGTTTTAGCAGGAACATATCCATGTTGAGACAGGAGGCACTGGATTTATGCTTGGCATTATCACTCCTCTAATATCAGGGTTTTGGCAAAGTATGTGACTATCTGGTGATGTGCTGAAGGTAGAAATTAGTACACTGTAATCACACTGGAACAAAGACAAAACTCCATGGTTTCGTATTAGTAACCTAAATAAAAGCTAGAAAAGCACTCCATGAGCGCAGACCTCCGCCAAGCAAAAACATAACCGTCTCCTGGATCCAGACGGTGATCCGGATCACTCTCAAAATTGAATCGTTTCTTCTTTGTGTCATTTCAGACCTTTTCCTAAAATATTCATTGAAATCCATCCATAATTTTCTTTAGTTATCTTGCTAACAAACAGACAAACATACAAACATACAAACATACAAACATACAAACATACAAACAAACAAACTCTGATGAAAACATAACCTCTTTGGCGGAGGTAAAAAGCGCATATTACACACAACCCTCCTGTGATTCTGTTTATCATCGCTGCAACCACACCTGACTAAAAGCAGAGCAATTACAGAGCGGTTGATTAAAGCAACACAATGGCCGAGTTGGTATTTATTCTTTGCCATCAAATTCTAACGGCATTTAGCACTAAGTTGGTACCTAGTGCAAATAAAACCAAATAAAAGGATTATGTTGTTACCCGGAACAACATTCCAGAGTGCAATACAAGGTGCTCTAGACACGCGTCAGCAATGCCAAAGGTGCCATTCTCTGTGTTCGGAAGCAAGCGTTGCATCAAAAATGAATGAATTTGAAGCCATTATTTTCAAGAATGACATTGTGTTGCTTCAAATGAAACAGGTGTGTTCATCCAATCAAGAGTGACACATGAGTTCAGACAGGTACAGTATGTGAAACAGGGTGAGATGGGAGACATGCCAGCTATCAAGTTCATGGCCACAGGCGAATTCATATGTAATGTGGTGATGCTGGGTGGTGTGACTGCCATGGCATCATGTGTGTGTATGTGTGTGTGTGTGTGTGTGTGTGTGTGTGTGTGTGTGTTTGCTACCTCGTAACGAGAACTGCCACGTCGTGATGAGCGGGGTGCGTGTCACTCATGGGGTTCACGTTCTTCTGCCAGGTGCAGAAACTGTTGAGCGTCGTGTCGGCATGGTGAACGATTTTCAGCTCTTTCTAGATGAGGAAACAGTGCATGATTGCCGTTGCCGCACCAATGACAAGAAGGGTGATCCAAAACATTTGTAAATACTGTTTATATTGATATTCTCCCTTCTTAGTCTGACCAGCTTTTGAATTTGTTTACAGTTAAATTAATTATGGTATTGCTTTTCTATTTGTATGTCGCTTTGGACAAAAGTGTCTGCCAAAAGCATAACCGTAACCGTAAATGAAGACTGCCTACTGCCTCTCACACATGGTAAAGGAGAAAAATAAGAGGAACATATGAAAATATTTTTGCTACCTCTTCGCCATGCAAAAGAATGAGGCGGACCAAGATGATGTGGATGGCGTTCCCGATACTGGCATCGTGAAAAATCCCAGCAACCTGAGGGATATACACCACGACTCATACAGGAGCATAGCTTTCATTCAGACATTTTAACCTTTACTTAGCAACCACTTGTTTAGAGTATCAAAAGTGGAAGCTTAAGGCCTTATTACTCCAAATCATCATTATTGCGCTGCTTGCATCTCCACAACCGTTAGACATCCACAAATCCACTCAGCTTTCCTTTAGACATTTCAACCTTTACTTAACAAGCACTTACAGTAATTTCCTGTGTATAAGCCGCATTGTGTATAAACCACAGTGCCGTGTTTATACAGGTTGAAATAAACAAAACCATATTAATACGATATTAACTGTCCCCTCCCCTGTATAAACCTCATAGTTGAAGAAATCTTGCAACATCAATGTATAAGCTAATAGTCGGGAAATAACGGTAAGAGTATCAAAAGTGGAAGCTTATGGCCTTATTACTCCAAATCATCATTGAGCTGCTTGCATCTCCACAACCATTAGATGTCCACAAAATCCACTCGGCTCACCATGTTCATGATGGTGAAGATGTAGGACTCCACGTTGCTGCTTCCGTGGTAGTCCATGAGCTTGGAGTCGGCCACCACCAGGGTCTCCACCCATCGCTCCTTGCTGACGGAGCGGCGGGAGATCCCACGAGGGGCAGGCTGACCGGTCAACTGACCCCACTGCTCCTGCTCCCAGGCTTCCCTCTCCTCCTCCACCCTGAGAGAGTAGTCAGGGCCATCTGCCCCGGGAGACACACATATCGAGGTCATGACACCGTCAAACAGCAATGGGGCAGTGGTCAGCTGGCTAGCTCTGGTTTAGATTGCTCCACTACATCTCATGGACATCAGACACAGAGTAATAATACATAATGTTTTTTTTTGGTTTTGAAATATTTCTACACACAAATAGTATGAAGACAACAAACATTAACTTTCAACACACACACACACACACACACACACACACACACACACACACACACACACACACATACGCATCCCAAGATAAACACACATGCACACACCCCTAAACACCCACCCACACACACAGACACACATCCCGAGACACACACACATGCACACATCTGCACAACAAGGACACTATCCAGTTCCAGACACTGGTTGGAAACAGTCACTGATCCCTGTCTTATCAGCCTGCCCTGTGATGACCTGGCCATCTGTGACCTCTCACCTTTGACTCCACAGGCGCCCTGCCCCTCCTGCGACTCCTTGACACTCCGCCGATGTCGGCCCACCGGCCAGCTCAACGGACTCCGGTAGACCACATGAGCCTCTTGGGGGTCTTCGCTACTCACAGGGTGACCTTTCACTGGCTCGATCAAAAAGAGCCCTTCAGGCAGGGAAAAGAACCCTCTCTAAGGGAATGGCACACGCACAGGGGTACACACACACACACACCCACACCCACACACACACACCCACACACACACCCACACACACACACACACACACACACACACACACACATGCATGCACACACACACACACACACATACAGGGATACACAACATCAGTGAACATCCAGGTCATTCAAAAATTTGAGCAAGTGGCTTATGAATGAGTTCCTTTCAACCATAAACTATTCCATGCACTGGTGGTATGTCCATAAACACCCCACTATGGCACGGTGCTGTAACCTTGTTATGTATTCTTTTTGGAAGCCTAACCTGGCCGACGGTGAGTGCGAGGCAGGTATTTTCCTCTCCCACCCAACGGCGCATTCCCTCACCAAGTAGCTCAGTAAGGTATCAGTCTTTTGTCTCCAGAGGTATGCCTGGCAAGTTCCTGCCAGTGCTGACATTTCCTTTAACTCTGAAGGAGTATAGGAGGGCGATTACTCAGTCATTTACACTCTGAAAAAAAAACTGTGTCTTAACAAGCCCAAGCGCAGTTGAAGGCCGTCGAACCAAAGATGAAAAAAGAGAAAGGAAACGCCCCCAAGACTGGGAAAATGAGCCAGGTACTGGCTCCGGAGATATGGGCCTCGGTCTCTTGGCGGTCCTGACTTGCAAACAGACTGGAGGTTAAGGCACGCTCAAGTTTGGCTCTGTTTTTTCCACTCACAATACAGATATGTGATGCTATATTTTATAGGCTATAAAAAGTAAGATACACTAAAAGCTACAGCCTACATTCTAAATAGGCTATAGCTATTATTATTTAAACTGAGTACTAAAAGCCCAACTAGTGACAAAAGTTGTAACTGTGCAATAACTATAAACCCTCTGTTGATCTTATGAGGGTCATGCTCATAAGTGCCAAGCTCATGTATTGAAGCTACTGTATGTTACACTGTATCTTCATTCAAATAGATAATATCATAAATATTATATATATAGAGAGAATAACAATATCATAAATGAAGAATGAACCCACATGGGTGGGCAAATGCTACGAGGGTGCACACGTGAAATGCACCTCGGGGCAAATCTGCGAGACAAATCCAGACGGAGCATTGGGCTTTGATGTGGATGAACCATTTCTAACCTCACGGGTGGTTCACAAATGCTTCCCCTCTCTGCACATGCTCTGATTTGGCCTGTGGTGGTGGTGGTGGGGTCCAACTTTGGGAATATTTGTGATAATCTTGCTCTTAGGGACGTACTGTAAATGTCACACAGCTGCTGTGATTCTGGCGTCCTCCCAAGTCACTCCCTGAGACGAACGCGCACAAACTGATATAGACATCTGTGATAGAAATCAGTCCCAGAAGATACAAAAACAGGTGCTGGGATGTGTCCTCAATCTATGTCATGTAGAGGGAGAAATGGTCTGCTGCGTGCAGTCTTTCTCCTAAGTAAGCAGCATGTAAGACAGTCCTAAGCCGCAGGTTCCACAAACAGACAAAAGGGCGAAAGCAAAACACACAAGTTCACAGATGAAAGCTTGCGGCTCAATATCAAGGAAAGGAAAATGAAGTATAAGAAATGGGCTTCGAGTCAGTCATCCCATCAAAGACACAGAAAGACAAACACCAAAACAAAGACCGGCTTGAGACTGGCGTGCAATCCCCTCCAAAGTCTGAGCCTCGCATTTAAAAAACGTTAAATAATCCCTGGCTGCCCATGCCAACTGAAACAGTCCCGGTGCCTTGCACTTGAGTGGAATTCCCTCTCTTCCTCCTTGCCTCTAAATATCTCGCAGGAAGCAGGTATTACTCTGAAGTGCCTCCATCTAGGGAGACTAAAATAACACAGGTTGGCTAGCTAACGACAGGAGCCATGTGGAAGCGCTTTATTCCTCCAGTGGCTCAGAAGTGCTTCTGTGCAAAATCCAAAGGCTCCAGACTTGCAGAAGTGAGATATATTGGCTCTGATAAATACCCGATGACTTTGATATGTGCTATCTTTATTATGTGTTCATGCTGCACTTATGATGTCAAACGATGACTTTCTTCTTTGCTGATTTAAAGGGGGGAAAAAACCTGCTATACAATGTATTTAACTTTTCAGCCATGAAAGAATTTCATTTATTTCGCCAAAGCCGTGACTTGAGTTCAACTCTGCATCTGCAGCTTTGGCATACCAGACAACTGTGTCAAACTAAGGTGTGTGTGTGTGCCAGCTCTTTTCTATGTCCACAGCACAACAACGTAGAGAAAGAGGAGGTTTTTATATGGGTTTAGGGTTAATATGCAGAAGAAAGACAGATAAAGCTGCCCTGCACAGTGGGGTCAGTAACAATACATACACTGTTGCTAAGGCATTCCGAGGCCATGTGCTTCTGCTATTGCCTGCGTCCCAAGCCAAGTCTCACTCATTAGAGTCCTTCGCTCTTCACGGCCAACACGCTAAACAAAGTAGCCAGAGCTATTATTCACAAGGACAACCCATCCGCTCTCGCCCGGAGCAGCTCAACGTAGTCATTACTGTTCCTTACATAGTTACAGCAAAATATACATTTTCATCCGACTCGCTCCCCCCCCCCCCCCACCCCCCCCTCCCCCACCAAGTTATTGACCTATCGGGCTGTGAAACCTCAAATGTTTGCAATCTGGCCAAGAGAAGTCCTCCCACGGAGGCCGTGTTTTTAGAACAGCGGAGAGGCATTCCGACTACACTAACCATCATAGATGCCAGACGTTACTGCAACAATGTTGCATTAAATAAATCACTGCATTGGAGCCGCCTGAATGTGACTCTCCATAAGCTGGGCTTTGGAAGTGTGTCAGACATTTCATACCCGTAAAAAGTCCTTCTGTTGACAGTAACACTACCTAGAATGTGTAGAATGTTTTGGATCATGCACAAACACAATGCATAGGCTACTGCATAATGAAAAGGAGACATACAGTAAATCCCTCTCTGAAAGCTATTCTGCCCACTTTCTACACACCCTGTTCCAGCATATCCTGATCTTGCAGCTTGATCTCCGCTGACAACAGGGGCATTCATTTTTGCCTTTGAAACACCATCTCAAAGGTCTGATGCCTACGAAGGCCTGACCTACTTAGTCCACTACGCAAACATTTCATCCTGCGCTTCAGAAAGTCATGGGAGGCAGACACACGAGGGAGGGCATATCATGTAGTCCACAATAGATGTGTTACGACAGTTTCACCATCATCAGCAGAGACATCACCATATATCTCAGAGGCAGGTGTGAACGTCAAACAACTCAATTAATGTTGGACTTTGCTGGGATGGGCTTTTGCACAAGGACATTTGTATCACTGAATGGGACTCTGTGTCAGTGGATAGATAGTACCGCCCGAGGGCCAGTGGATGTCAAACTATACAGACAAGTTGGTGTCACTGCATGAGCTTGATTTGCATAGCCAATCAACAGTCATGCTGGTTAACCCAGGATATCCATAATGCATAATGACAAGCCCCATATTGATGGTCATTTGGAAAATGTCATTGCTCAAACCAAATGGCCAGAGGTCTCAAAAACACATTGTCCTAACAGAATGCATACAATTCATTAATTATCATCATTCCTTAATGAGAAAACCTACCTTTACATGGTCTGCCATTTTTTTTACACAAATCATTCATTCAGAAAATGTATTGGCCATTGAATTAACTTACATTTTAGCTGCTCTGTGAAAGGCCTAACATAATCTGAACGAATTAACATATACTTTCCACATGCAGTATTCACTGTGATACTTACCAGTCCCTCACAGGTGCTGATTGCAGCTTTTCCCACATGTTCAGAGTAGGTCACTGTACCAATTAGGTGACAGGCGTTATCTTTGGATACAGACTCCTTTGTGTGGTTTTGATCACCATGGCGTCTCTCCAGTATGTAGTCATTTGCTACCAGGTGCTTGTTGGTGGTCAAGTTAAAAAACAGATCCCGACCCTTGTAATGAAGATTGTAGTAAACCCGAGCCTGTGATGCTCCCAGGTCTCTCTTGTGACGTTCACTTGAGAAGTGGTGAGACAGAGAATAAGACATGAACTGTCCACTCCTTTCTACCTTTTCAGGATGGACCACTGTGAAATCTGATTGAGCTTTGATGAAGTGTTCTGTGGGTGAAAATAGTGAAAAGTGTTAAATCGGTATCCTGTGTAGGTGCACAGGTTGACAGGGTCTCTCAATGGAAAACCTCGTTAAAGACTTTGCAATGATACAGTAACAGTAGTGTTGAGATTAACGAATTGACGGATCTCAAATGCAACATGTCCAGTTTGAACAATACACTACCTACGGAGACATATTCTGTTTAATTCAACAGTCACAGTTTTACTCGTAGGCTAGACGTCCCGTTCCATTCATGCATGGGGGCGCCTACAGAATAACTCGATCTCATGAGTATTCAAGTAATAGCTACTGACCTTGCTCTGTATCTGGAAAGTGGAGTTTATCCGAAATAAAGCACTCGATGTGGACGGGTGCCAAAAAGAAAACAAAATGTAACACAAAAAGTGCTTGACTCATCCGCGTATGTTGCATATTTCAGTTCTAACCGAAATCAAACAAAAAGAAAATGTTGAGCGGCATTAATAGACTCGTTTGTGTTAGTGGCGGTCTTACGACCACTTACATGTATGAAAAGTTTGCAGCATCTGTAAGCAAAAGAGAAACATAGCCCAGAGACGGGGAATTAAAGAATATCATGTAAACTGTGAGAATGAGAAATCGCCAAGCTAGCAAGGGGTGGAGTGTTCCACAGGCTAGTGTCTAGTTTCTTTGGGACCGAAAGGGAGTCGAGGGCACTCTGCAGCGAAAGCCCAAGCTGAGTTAAATCACCCTCCTTACCCATAAAACCATGGACGGACACAATTGCGAGTAGACTGGCGGTCTCAATAAGGCTTGTTCATTTATTAGGATAGCATCTGCGCATTAACCCACAGCTGTAACTTTCAGTGCAGGCATCTCGCAATCTGAGTAGCTTCAGTGGTGAATTTAGGGCGCAAAGACTAAATTGGAGATACTGTCCAAATGGGGACAGGGGGTGTGATAAATGCAAATGAGAATCCATATATGGGCAAAGGAGCCACATTTACTCAGCTTGGATGGTTTCATGGTGAACCAATTTACCTCGCATAGGCAAACAAATGCGAGCCAAAGTTGATAGGGTACCTATATTTCACGATTTTACGCTTTCGCGTGTATAAAATACTGCCTGCACTCAGTTGTAAACTTTATTTAAGTTCAGCTGAGATATTTAGTTCACCCAAAATCAATTACTGATATTTTCTATTTATTAACGCATTATAATGTCTTGTCCTCGCCCGTGTCCTTATGAGTCTAAAGAGGCTACAACGCTCTTGCCATTCGTGTTAGTGTCTAGCATTCCTCTTGGCAATGTCTTGACTTGCCTGCGCTTTTGATAACTGTAAGCTCATAATGAAGAGTTAGTTAGAATGGACATATGTTCCTAATAAACACAGAGAGATCAAACACACACACACACACACACACACACACACACACACACACAAACTCTTTTCTCTCTCTCTCTCTCTCTCTCTCTCTCTCTCTCTCACACACACACACACACACACACACAAACTCTTTTCTCTCTCTCTCTCTCTCTCTCTCTCTCTCTCTCTCTCTCAGACACACACACACACACACACACACACACACACACACACACACACACACACACACACACACACACACACACACACACCATAAGCACACATCGTCCCCCCTCCCCACACACACACACACAAAGACACATCATGAAACTCCACAATGGGGAGAGAGTGCAGCACGCAGTGCAAAACTGAACTGTCAGTACAGCTGACAGACTGCTGGGCTTCCTTGCCCTTCCTTGAGCTGTTCCACAAACACCATAATGGGCCACCTATTGGGAAGCACTACATTCCATGGATGCTCACCTGTCTGAGTATTGGCTGGCTTCAGAATCATAATGTGCTATCTCTGCCTGCATGCTATATGCTGCCGGGGTTGGACTTTTAAGATATCTGATATCTTTGAGAATGTCAGCGTGGTACTGCTGTCATGTAATTAATAAAAGCCCAAATAAAAAAGGGTCAAACATTTATGCAACTCATAAAGCAGTAAATTCTTTGATTTTTGAGATTCTTCTTGAGATTTGTTAGATTTTTTTTTTTCTTTCATTTGGACTTTAATGTTACAGTGTTTAATATAACAATCCTGGTTTAAAATGTTGCAACTCTTAAAAAAGTACATAAATTGTTTGACTGATGGATTGGTGAGTTATAGAGTAATAAATCCCAGTCAAGAAATGTCTATTACCCTCAGATTCTCAGCTCCAAACTTGAAAAAAAACGGCTTATTTCCAACGTCCTGGCCTTTCATGTTTTAAAAAAATCATCACAATTTGTTTCCAGTTTTATCTCACGATTTATCAGGATTCTTTGATCTGTTTATAGAATTGGCCTACACTGTGGACATATGGACACATGGTGGCCATATAGAAAAGTCATCTCTAAATCTAAGGTCAAAATCATGATATGATAGCCTACATCCCCCTCTCCAGTTAAAAAAAAAAAGGTTTACCAAGATTGACCCAAGGTGCCATCTATGTCGCAGATCACATCTTATGTCAGATTGTGTGTGTGTGTGTGTGTGTGTGTGTGTGTGTGTGTGTGTGTGTGTGTGCGTGTGCGTGTGCGTGTGCGTGTGCGTGTGCGTGTGCGTGTGCGTGTGCGTGTGTGTGTGTGTGTCTGTGTGTGTGTGTGTGTGTGTGTGTGTGTGTGTGTGTGTGTGTGTGCGGGTGTGTTTGTGTGCGCGCGCGCGTCTGTGTTTGCCTGTCTGTCTGCACGTAAATAAGAGCGCATGTGTTCCAGAGACCGGGTAAACTGGGTGAACCTTGATGATAGCCAGACTATAGGTGCATTTGGTGGTTAGTCAGAGCTGACAGACTATTTCTATTAATTTAGTATTTTATGCAAACTAAGAATAAAAAACGTCTGAGGCCAAATTGACTTTATCTCCAAGTTCGTCTGTTTGCCCAAATCTGAACTAATAGGCTACTTATGGAAAATACGATAAATAAATGAATAAAAAAATAGGCCTAATCGAAATGAAAATTAAAATGTTCATTATCGGTCTGACAGACTTTTTCGTCAGGGTACGTCATAACCATGTTGTCACCAACACGCCTCCCTACCCTACTGGTCGGAGCGACAGAATATTCCATGTGCGCCACTGAGGATTGCGTAGCCGACACCTTCACCGTCCTCATTTCCAAGCCGTGGCCAGTGGATGGCGTCATTTGTAATCAGTATGAACTTTGTTCTACATTGAAAGGGATCGCCACAAAGTCAAACTTCATTAGACATTTGAGAGAAGAGGACATGGAATGACATCTGTATGAGGTAAGGTAAAGATCAAATCCACTTCTAAACGATGTGGTTTTAAACTGCGTGTGTGTCCTTGTCGTACCTGTCTGTCAGGTGGACTGTCATTTAGTACTAGTGAGTGAATACGACTTCCTGTCGTCAATATAGTTTGAATTAAAAAACGTGGATTCTTCTTGACCTAATAGACCTTCGAGTATGTTCGGTGTAAATGCAGAGTTGATCGGCCTGCGCGCTATCTAAACATAAGTGGCAACATTTCCGTCCTATCCACCACCAGACAGGTCTCACGCCTCTTTGTTGTTGTGCCTTGGTCAGGGAAGTAGCGTTCTGGAGAAATGGAGGACTCCTGGGGTACCGTGATTTCGGTGGTGAAGGTGTGGTTCTCACTGGTAGTGGGGCTCATCATGCTGCCGTCCATGTTTGGACTCTCCCTGGGGATAACAGAAACATACATGACGATCTTGATCAAAACCTTGAAGGTAAAAAGGCCTACCCTACCCAAGCTGAATGTGAAAGTAAATATGTTTACTTAAGGTGGCTATAAGTTTACTATTTGTCATTATGCTGCTTTTTAGAAGTGTGGAGAGGAAGTGTCCACATCATTATGTCGACATCATCACAGTGTTTCACAATCAATTACAATGACTTTCATATTGGGAAATATTTTTTTTTTGCAGTGGGCCACCATGAGAATACAGAAAGGAGTCCAGGAGCAAGTGACACTGAAGGCCTCCCCATCTAATGGTAAGATCATGCAAGGACAGACATACACATTTGAGTAGTTGGGAAGTCAATCTAGGAATATGATTCTTTGCTGGTAAAGGAGTGTTGCCCAATTGGGTGTTGTCTGTCCTCTTTTTAATTTTGTTTAGATTATAGCCTAATACCTTTGCATTTTTGTTTGAATTGGAGAATCCAACCACTCATGTACTTGCAGGGCATAGAAACAGAATTTAAGGTTTAAACGGATGTATTTGTGATGTTGCACATGATGTGCAAACTAACCTCGGATGGGGAAGTCACTTGGCCATAGACACAGTGCCTATCGTGTTCTTCAGGCAATCTTTCATTGCGTAAGATTGGCCTGTCTCTGCAAGCCTCCTCGGACTTTGGTCCACATCTAATCAGTTACACCCTCTTGGGAATAATTGAGTGTCACTGTCTGTCACAACACTGGCACAGTAGGTCACAGAGAAAAGGGGGCCATTGTTATCAGTTCACTCATCTCCTCACTGTCAGTTATCTTCAATCTTAACCTTGTCATGAGTTGGTTATCCCGATTGCCTCACATTTGGACTGTTCCAAGAGAGGGTGCTCAGTTCTTTGCTCTCTCACTATAATTATATTGTGGTGTAATCAATAACCTAACCTCAAAAAGAAGCAATTGGTATGATGCAAAAGGTGTAAAATTGTGAGATTATATTTCATGTGCGTCATTGCATGGCATCACAGGCTCAGCCACGCATTTCAGTTTGGCCTTGTCAAACTGACTGAATGTTAGGTGCTTAGATTAAATCTTCTCAGAGTCGAGTTGAAGTTGTCCTAATGCTAAGATCTTTGTAGAGTAGTGCTGTAGTTGTCTTCAGATCTTTTTAGAGTTGTTGTAGTTTTTGTAATAATGTTTCTGGCAGTGTCTGCATTCAGGAGCAAACTGTGCTTTCTCCATATGGTGGCAGTCATCCAGTCATCGTGCCATTGCATAACACCTGTGTCATCTGATCATGATGAAAACGTGGTTGTTGTCCACCCTGCTCCCCTTCTGCAGGAATCATCGAGAGGGACGACGGCTCCATGGAGCAAGAGATCGGGGATCTGCGGCACGGCCGACCGAGGACCCACGAGGGGGGCGACTTCACCCTCAGCGACGTCTTCTACTTCAGCAGGAAAGGCATCGAGACCATCGTGGAGGACGAGGTCACCCAGAGGTTCACGTCCGAGGAGCTGGCCTCCTGGAACCTGCTGACACGCACCAACTACAACTTCCAGTACATCAGCCTGCGGCTTACCATCTTGTGGGGATTGGGGGTCGTGGTGCGCTATTGTATCCTTCTCCCTCTGAGGTACGGGGTCTTCTGCACACTCCAGTATTTGTTGTGCCATCCATTTTCCTGTCGTTCATGAGTGGTTGATTTACAGTAGCTTCATCATTCAAATCTGCCTTGGGTTTTTTTTTTTTTTTTTTCAGAGTTACCCTGGCCTCTATTGGTCTAATCTGGCTGGTGATAGGAACAACGCTGGTGGGATTTCTGCCAAACAGCAGGTAATATTTCATATTTGCATGGATCACAAACAAGGCCGTCATTATCTTGAAGGTCAGCTTTCTAGAGAGTTCCATTACCTATCTGTGCTTCTGTCTCAAAGTGTTATTGTGGTCTGTGTGTGTGTGTGTGTGTGTGTGTGTGTGTGTGTGTGTGTGTGTGTTTGTGTGTGTCTGTGTGTCTCTCTGTGTGTGTGTGTGTGTGTGTGTGTGTGTGTGTGTGTGTGTGTGTGTGATTTGGCAGGGTGAAGAACTGGCTGAGTGAGCTCGTCCATGTCATGTGCTACAGAATCTGTGCAAGAGGCCTTTCAGCCGTTATCCAGTACCACAACAGGTGAGAGGCCCTAGGGATCTCTTGTACTACAGAGCAGACTGTCCAGCATGATATCAAATTACCTCATACTTTCTTTTATGCAAATCATTTGCATCAATCACATCTTATGAGAATATCTACTGTGATTTCCCAACTATTAGCTGCAGTTTATTTACACATTGATTTGGAAAAATGTCCTCAACTATGAGGTTAATACATGGGGGCAGTTAATATAGTGTTTGTACGGTTTTGTTTCTTTTAACTTGCATAAATCACTGTCCTAATGTTTTGAAGGATGAGCTTAGACTGTGCTAATACACAGGAAATTACTGTAGAAATCAGGAGGTTTTCATCACCAGTTTTGCAACATGAATGAGAAAGCCAGCAAAGCATTCATTTGCAGTGACATTTCCTTTACATTATAACAATTCGTTATTGACATTTTTATTTCTTTTGTATGTTCACAGAGAAAACAAGCCCAAAAGAGGTGGACTTTGTGTTGCTAATCACACTTCACCCATTGATGTCGTCATTCTTGCCAATGATGGCTGCTATGCTATGGTAAGTAAACAGTTATATTTTGTTGCTGCTGTTTTTAACTGCCTAATTTACTATCTATCGCATTCTAATTGTTTGATTGCGCCATACTCCTCAGGTAGGCCAAGTCCACGGTGGTCTCATGGGAGTGATCCAGAGGGCTATGGTCAGGTCCTGTCCACACATCTGGTTTGAGCGATCAGAGATGAAAGATCGCCACCTTGTGACTCAGAGGTAACATGTCAGCAATTTGACCCCAGGAACTGTTAGATTGATAATAGATAATATTTAGTTAGATAGATTATGATACACCAGACAGCTAGAATTGCTGTCTGGTGTATCATAAACAGTGGATATAAAGATAGCCATCTTTACAGCTGAGCTGCCTTGTAGATAAGCATGAAAAATGCCTAACAAAGACACACATACACATACCTTTAACCAGTAAGCTTAAGCTTAAGGTTTAGCCTCTAATTGATAATGAAACAATTATCCAATATTTAAATTAATTAGAGAATTAAAATTTAGATGAATTAATTATTCTTTGTGGTTGTTTCAGATCAGTTGATGTCTGACCTTGGTCATTTGTGTTTGTTGTGTCTTGTGCCTGCAGACTAAAAGATCATGTGCATGATAAGACCAAGCTTCCCATATTGATTTTCCCCGAGGGTAAGATTTTTTTTAAGGAAACAATATCCTCAAATATACTCCCTAATTCTTCAGTTGTTCGAATGAGGCATGTTTTGCTCCTTGGTATCCACAGGAACATGCATCAATAACACATCAGTCATGATGTTTAAAAAAGGAAGCTTTGAGATCGGTGGCACTGTCTACCCAGTGGCTATAAAGGTGAATACATTCTCTTCTGTTCGCCTTACCTTTTGAAAATTCATTCATTTAGTCTTCTTTATCGAGCTTGTGGATGCCTACCTCTATTTACATAGCAGTATGCTCTTCTCATAGTATGACCCCCAGTTTGGTGATGCCTTCTGGAACAGTTCTAAGTACAACATGGTGAGCTATCTGCTGAGAATGATGACAAGTTGGGCTATTAAGTGCAATGTCTGGTATCTTCCTGCCATGGTCCAAGAGGTAAGTTCATATGAATATAATAGTAATTACAATTTTACATTTATTTTATTTTATTTATTTAGTTAGTTGTCATGCTTTTTCTTGATGATGATGATGATGATTTAGAAAAACATACACAGTACATTATCCTCAAACTAAATAAGAAATGTATTGCTTACACAGGAAGGAGAAGATGCAGTTCAGTTTGCCAATAGAGTAAAATCTGCAATCGCTCACCAGGGTGGACTGCTAGATTTATGCTGGTAAAAAATTTAAAAAATCATCTTTTTTAATTTATTTTACTTCACACTTTAATGGAATGATATCTGCTCCCGTTTGTTATTGGCTCTTATCGTCATGGTGTTTTGTGTGTTATAGGGATGGGGGCCTGAAGAGAGGGAAAGTGAAGGACACGCTAAAGGAACAGCAGCAGAAGATGTACAGCAGCATGGTGGTGGGGGACGACAGCAGCAGCGGCAGTGCCAGTGACTGACTTTTTCCCGTTCCGACGAAGAAGCCACCCGCTAATCCCTCTCAGCGTCTGAAAGCATGTTAAGGGCGGAACGCGCTTCCCTGCACCATTCATTGCAAAGTGAGTCCTCTCACTGCTGGAATACTGCCGGAATACCGTGCCATTTTCTGGGGAATGGAGAGGATTCATGGAGGTTTGAGTCCATACGGACTCCCTCTACTTTGATTGAGAGATGCTTTCCTTGATATTCAAGACAGAATGAAGCACAGCCCAGGATTGTAATGTATTGCGTGTCCCCATTGCAGTGTCTTTTAAAAATAAAGTTTTCAGCACTCTGAAACAGATTTTTTCCTCATTATTTTTATGCAGCTGAGTGTGCAAAGGACATCAGAGGAACCACTAAGCAGTTGCAGTTGTATTTTCAAGTGAAAATAATGAGCTCACTGAATGAGATAATGAAAATGAGATCACTTTACTCAAGATGTTTATTTTGGTTTAATGTCATTTCACACAATACAGAGCTAGATTTGTTTGCTTCCTTAATTAAAGGCACAACAACTGGCCTTGGTACAGAGTCTTATAGAGTTCAGTAGGACACACATGGTTATGTTGAGATATACCACCATGAAGTCCAATGAAAGAGACGGTACATCATTCTTTTGTAGTAATTTCAACTGCCCAGTAGATGGCATCCAAAGGTTATGACAACATTTAAAGTTCCATAACCCACCATTTGAATGTGTGAAAAGGCTCATTCAAGTTCACGCAGCACTGCACAAGTCTGGCAGAACATCATGCATGCTGGATTTAACACAATGCATGTTTACATTATGCAAAAGTCCACAAAGCATCAGGTTCAGCCAGATGTGTGCAGCGCTATGAAGTCTAATGAGCCAATGACATTATTCTAAGTTTGAAGATAGGCCATTTAGATACGCATGAGGATAGGTTAGACATTTTTGAATATTGGCACAAATATGAATTATTTTCATTTGTTATTTTAGAGTGAAGTAATACTGCTTCTGGTTTGTGTGTGTGTGTTAAACAGAGAGAGAAAGAAAGGGGCATATAAAATAAATTCTGTTGCAGTCATGAAACATATAATGTGTCCTCGTCCAAGTCTACAGAATGGCACACGTGGGAGATTTCTTGGAGCCTTCTTTACTAGACTTCCTGCCAACCTCAACTTCCTCTTTGCTCCCACGATGGTGCAGAGCAGTCTCCTCTGCCAATGAATTAAACACAGCTATTGTGATAACCAACTGATAGCTGGCTTTTCTTTTACATTGTCATTCAGTCATTGTGTTTTAATTACAGTTTTCATTTCATTTAACATGCCACACTGCAAGCATACAAAAGAAGAGGCTCATCTTTCAAAACAGAACACAGTACTGTATCGCTGTACAGAAGCAGTACAATAACATATTTGAGAAGAGGTCGCATTTACCTTTTGAAAGTGTATCCATGTTGTCTCCATCTGGACCTGAGATACATGATTGGTTTTGATGACCCTGTTTATATGTGTAAGAAGTATGTATTAAAATAAATTAGATAATTACTGTATATGTTGAAATCAACTGTAAATCATCTAGACAATAATTTGACAGCCATTTGTAGCCTATTACTTCTTACCAGTAAAGTGTCCAAGATGTCTTTCCTCCTTGTTTTTGGAATGGTTTCCAAGTATCTGTTTTTAAAATAAATCATTTCCATCCCAAATCATCATCATATATTGTCATTTTTATTTTATCACAATCATCATTACCACCACCACCACCACCACAAGTCAGTGAAACCATATCTTCTGAGTTTGGTTTCAGGTTTGGTTTGCAGACAAAAGAATGTTATCATAGCAGCCTAGATAACAGAATTAGGTTACTGACACTAAAGTTACAGCACAAAGTTCTGACATTTTCCATGCTGTGTTAGGATCTCTTTGGGATCTATATGTTAAATCCAAGTTTTGTCTTCCAGGAAATAAACAAATGTTGTTTAATTGCAATAATAAACCCAAATAACACACCCAGAATCAAACATGTGTCTCTTGTCTTGAGCCACTTACATTTTCAAATAAGAATCAGCTCCGGCTTTGCCCGGTGCCCCTGAGGATATTGGCATTTCTGCCCTCTAGGGACTGCTACATACCAACATCAAAGAAAGCAGAGGTCGAGGAGTAATGTCAGAGGAGACCAAAAAAAAAAAAAAAAACCCACTTATGTCAGAGTCACTTCTCCTGTTTCTCACTTATCCGCTCAGGCAGTGTGTCACAGTTTGGCTGTCCTGTGCTGTTTTCCTGTGCTGGTTTGTTGTTGTCACCCTAGCAACCGGGAATACAAAGACAATGGTCCATTCTAAGCTGCCAGTCTTTCAAAGCGCAACCTGCCTACACACAGGGCACTGGTTAATGGTTGTGTTCACAGGATATTCCATTCATTTATATCTTGTTTTTTTAGATGTCATTACTCTCTAAAGCACTAACTGCTCATGTTCTGTAATGCAAGATATAGCTTATGATATGCAAGTAGACTGGTTTCATTTATGTGCTTTGTTCAGTCTGCCTTAATCTGTAGAGGTAGGCTAGGCCCTATCCTCATAGGCCTACAATTATTGGGCTGACAGTTTGTGAATTGGTCATATTTTGGTATGACTGAAAGCTTTGACAAGAGGTAGGAAATCATTGCTTCTAAGTCACTCAAAGGATTAACACATTATAGGCCTTCACATGGTTCTACCACATCAAATGCAATTCAGACTAAGCATGGAATTTGAAAAGCTGAACCTCCACAGCTCTCTTGTAGTTTTAAAAAATAAACTAATGTAAATTTGCCGTGAGTCACTTAAATATGCCCATTCAAAATGTCATGCCTGTGCCCTCAAAGACACATCCCACTTCAATCCTTGGACAAAGGTGAGACAGTGCATGGTCTCTCAAATATGAAGTGATCTTTTTAGAGCCCTGATTTCATGATAATGTTACTGCATGATAGGGCATAGAGAGAGGGGGGAGAGGGAGTCTAGGCTACTTTTACACTTCAGAAATAGAATATCTTTCTATAATTAGAGGGCGATTCATGCTAGACACCTATGCACACTTTTCTTGAAATCCAGAGCATGTCATGATATTAATGTTGATGAATATTTTCCTCTTTGATATTTGATGTCAGCGCAGGATAACAATGCACGTCAACTGATCCAGCAGTGTGCCAAAGGCTTTCGAGTTTATATAAGCTGTTACGTATTTCCGGTTCTGTGTTCTTCCGCTTATCGCTGACACGCAGATTTTACGGGGCAAAATGGCCGTGTCCCGTAGATCATCACAACAACAGCAAACGACGCTACAATCTCCGCCGCGAAATGCTGTTATTTCAACCCCTCCAGATTCTCCCTTAACCGTAGTAGGATCATCGAGTTTGATTTCGACTGACGGTGGTCAGGAATGCAGCGGCAGTATGGAGCCAACGCCAGCCTCTCCTGAAATGCCCACCACCACAACGACGGCCCTCGCTAGCCCCCTCTGCAGCAGTAGCAGTTCCCACACAAACATCGGCGGCGCGAGCAGCTGCAGTACGAGCCCGGGCTCAGGAGCCACCAGCCCGGGGGAGGGCGTTTGCGCTACCGGTGGAGCCTTCCGAGAACTCTTCGAGGCCTGCCGCAATGGTGATGTCTCTCGGGTTAAGAGACTTGTGGACTCTGTGAATGTGAATGCCAAGGACATGGCTGGGAGGAAATCTACGCCGTTACATTTCGCTGCAGGTTTGGCATGAACGCGTTCTTTCATGTTTGTAAATATCTGCGGTTCTAGCTGGCCAGCTAATGTGCTAGGCTAATATCGGTTTGCCCACCACCACAACATTTTAATTTTAAAACAAAGACGATCATGGATTGATTGTGTTAAATAGTACTTTACGATTTTATGCGTTTGTAAGATTTAATGCGTTTGTTTTTGTCAGATTTTTTCAAGCGTGAATGCCATTGTTATTCTAATGGCTGGCTTCTGGTCCTCCCACAGGCTTTGGCAGAAAGGACGTGGTGGAACACCTCTTACAGACGGGTGCCAACGTGCATTCCCGTGACGACGGTGGTCTGATCCCCCTTCACAATGCCTGCTCTTTCGGTCATGCTGAAGTCGTCAGCCTGCTTTTGTGCCAAGGCGCAGACCCAAATGCCCGAGACAACTGGAACTATACCCCTCTACACGAGGCAGCCATCAAGGGCAAGATAGATGTTTGCATCGGTAGGGTTTGGCACATAGTACAGCTGCATGACTATATTGATGTATGCCACACTTATGATCAAATGGTTTAACTACAACGGGCAATTCATTCATTTTGAACTGACAGAATATTAACACTATAGGGTGACACTTAACGTAATGTAACATTACTTATTTTTTACACCTCTGTATATGAATGTGGCGTTGTTACTGCAGCAGCAAGCCCCTTTCGCAGCACTGCCTTTTCCGAGTCTGCTTTGAGGCTTTTCCACCCCCTCCCTTTGCTGAGGTAGCGCTTCTGTGTCTGTCCGCTGCATTGAGGCGCCTGCTTGTGTTTCTCTCACAGTCCTGCTCCAGCATGGAGCTGATCCCAACATCCGCAACACTGACGGGAAGTCTGCCCTGGATCTGGCTGACCCCTCTGCTAAGGCCGTTCTCACTGGTGAGTGCAGTTTTTTTTGACTGCCTAAAACACTGTTGCCTGATAAAAGCAAGCAAGAAATCTTGAATTTCCCCTTGGGGATCAATAAAGTATCTATTTATCTAGAAATGAATTGTGTTGTTTATTGTATGTTATAAGCATGCTATAAAGTGGTCAAGAATTGAGTGCTGCTGAGGGTTGGTATATGATGAAGGGGCAGTGCAAGTGTGAAAATGACTTAGTTGAGCATGCTGACTAGAAATTCAGTAACAGCGAAAAAACATTCAGTGATTTTTTTGTTTGTTTTTTTGTCAAATTCAGTGGATTGCCACTCATGGCCCTCTTGCTGTCAGTGTGTTTTGTGTTATGAATGTTTGGACAATGTTTGTACAATGTTTGTTTAACTCTTTGAATGGGAAGCAAACAGTGGCCCGGGACGAGCCTAAGCAGTCCCAGCCGATCAATGCAAAGGGAGGGATGTAGGCTAATTTGTTTTTGTGCTTAAATGTAACTTAAATGTAAACAACCTTTTGCAAAAAACAGGTTGCAGACTACAGCTCTAGGTAGAAAATAGAAATACTGCGCAGGATTGGGTCTGTAAAATCCCAGTCTGTGCAACAGGGAGTGTCACATTTGAGGTCATTTTATTGTTATTTGTGCCTGCAATATTCTGTCTCTAGTGAAAAACATGCTCCTGTACTTAATTACATGCTGGCTGTCTGATTTGTTTTTGTGTTCTGTCCCGATCTAGGGGAATACAAGAAGGACGAGCTTCTAGAAGCTGCAAGGTGAGTGCAGATACTAATCCTCTAAGTTCTCTGTTTTGGCAGAGCTGTGTGCGCAAAGCAGAAGGTTTGGGACCTGACCTTTACAGACAGGAACTCACACTCATGGCTATGAAAGGTGGCACAAGATTAGTACTGAAGGAAGGTTATGTTATTAACGCGGCTCAGGTGTACACAAGCTGATTGTTGATGGGCCTGTATTTTGTAATTCACTGAAAGGGGCCTTTCATTTGACATTAATTGACATGCATCACAAAACATTCAAGCAAAACATCTCTACTAAAGATGTTTGGTTCACAACTGAAAAAATAAAAACATTCATTGGTTAGTTTGAAGATAATACTGAGAGTGAAGTAATGCTTGATCTCGTGAAAATCAGTGGCTTCATGATCTCTGTGTGAGTTGTGGATTACTGTGGTTGCGCTGATCAGCCGCCTCCCTGATCGGTGATGCATGTCCTGCCTTTGTCCAGGAGTGGAAACGAGGAGAAGCTAATGGCTTTGCTCACACCGCTAAATGTCAACTGCCATGCCAGCGACGGGCGCAAGGTAAGACGCTAATTAAACCGTGCACCCGATACACTGACCACAGAACAGCCGCGTAAACTGTGTAGGCTATGTTTCTGCTGCACCAAACAAATAATCCAGTTGTTCAAGATTAAAAAGACACAGCCCTCTGTAAACCCTTTCCCTGCACATAGCAATTCAATACCATTATCTTCAGTGACATTTTCATCAGTATGCCTAAACACTAGCATCACTCATGAGTAATTTTGAAATGTACAGTATGTGGCTGTGTTGTTAAGATTTAGGTGATTGACTTTAATGTCAGGGTGAGGCAGGGCTGTAAATGTAATTTATGCAAGGTTAGATATTCCACTAATGTAAAATGTGGACTGAGACAAATAGCAGCAATGGCCTAGTTGTGGTTAGGCATCTAGAGCATGTTTGTTTTCATTTGGGTCAGACTTTAGATATCTGTTCATTATTGTCTGATCTCTGTAACAGTTACCACCATATCTTTTATCAGATGCTGTAGGCAAGGCTATTGCTCTTGGTGGTTGTGTTCTTTCACTGAGCATGTTGTACCCAGTCATCCTCACATAGAGATAGATAGAGGGGAACTAGCCTACTTAACATGTATTTGATGTGTTTACATCAACTTGGCCTTTAGTTGGTAACCTGATAGGAGGAGTAATGGTTTTGATGTTGGCACTGGATCATCATTTGACTGATTCACTACATTGATGCTCTCTGAAGAAATGCTAATGGATAGATTTCAACAGTTATGTGGCTTACTTAGCATTAGGCAGCCTTGAATAGAGTGATAGCATTACAAATGTTAACCATTTAAGGTTTAGGTGGTCCATGGCCTCTTAAGGAATTGAAATGACTGATTAAAAATGGTAGATGATGGTATAAGAAATATCTTTGATTGTTTCTATGAAATACTGAAACTGTTAAGACAAACATTGTAGGAATCCTCACAGTTTATGAGGCAATTGTCATTTTGTAATTTTTGTTTTGTGTCTCTTACTGTGGCGACATTGTCGATCAGTCAACATCACAAAAAATGCTGGTAAGTTGTATTTTGAAAACAGCTTTTAGATTGATGCACTGATTGTGTTTTTTTTTTTGTTGTTGTACTTTTTGAAAGCCTAAATTTGCCCCCTCCCTGAGCTATCACATTTAATTGCACAGAAACCTGGGCCTTTTTCCCCCCTTCCTGGTCACTGTCCATGTCTCTGCCAGGGTCCCCATTTCGTGTCTGTCTGGTTGAGATGGGCAGGTGCTGAATATGAGATGTCCTGTTTATACCGGCGTATACCGGAATGTTCTGTTTCCTGCTTTTTGACAGCGCTCCATCCTCTGCGCAGTTCACCCTTCAAATTCCCCCCTTTTTTTAACCACTGTTGAAGTTTTTTTCCACTCTTATGAGTCTCTTCTCTGTGATTAAATGGATGCATGCTTTAAGTTCTGCACCTGCACTCTCTCTTGAGTATTTCCAATGTCTTCTCGGCTGCTACCATTTGACTTTCATTCTTCATGGCATGGGAGTGGGCATCCAGTGACAACTGCAATTCTCACAAATAGGAAATGACATCGCTTATTTGCTTGGACCATCATCCATATATGATAATGATAATTTGCATTTCGGTGCTGAATCATATTCTGCTCGTGTAACTACAGTTTCATGCCACTAAACCATTGAGGTTCTGCATTGTGTTTTGATTTCTGTCCACTCTGGTTTGTGTCTCCTTGCATGCGATAAGCTGAATCTTATGTGCGGGTGAACGCCTGACGTTCTCTTTCTCGTGCCATTTGTACTAAACTGCCTCTTTTTAAAATTGTGGAACTGCATTTGTCTCTAACACTGTGTTTGGCTGAAGTGTACTGTGCAGCTCCCCAGACTTGTTTACTCGCGCCGCGCCAAGATAGGGTCGGGTAAAGACGACGTCCTCTCACTCGAGACGCAGCGAGGCCAGAGTGACGCACGTCACTTAATCACATGTCGTTTAGCTGCAGACAGCGGTGGAGCTCTTTAACGGGTTAACGTTGCCCTTTTTTACGGCGTGGTTTTGTCTTAAAGCGGGGCGGGCGGACAATCGTCCGTTAGACGCAGATGAACCAGAGCGCGCCCGACGCAGTGCTAGCGCGTCTGCGCGCGGGTCTTAAAATAATGGGCGTCTCACTTCAAGGCGGATTGAGGGCGCTGGCTGGCTGCCAGAAAGGAACAATTGAGAAAGCTTGGCGCCCTCCCTCCCTCATTCTGCTACACTCCCCCACTCCCACACACACACACACACACAGAGACACACACACACACACGCACACACACACACACATACACACACTACACCCTCCAGGGCCAACGTTAGATGCGTATTCGCAGCGAGCTGCCTCAGTTGCCCTCAGCCAGTGAGCATCACGAGGATCCATGAATATTCAAATCTGATGATTGCGCCTCTTTCTCTCTTCCACCCTTCCTGTCCCGCCCCCCCTCCCCTGCCCACCACCCTCTCCCTCATCCATCCCTCTCTTTCTCCCCCCCCCCCCCCCTCTTTCTCTCTTTTCGTCTCCCTCAGTCCACCCCCCTCCACCTGGCGGCAGGCTACAACCGCGTGCGGATCGTTCAGCTCCTGCTGCAGTACGGTGCGGACGTCCATGCCAAGGATAAGGGGTGGGTGTCTGTGTGTGTGTGGGCGCTGTTACCTTCAGCACTACCATCGCTCACGTGTCAAAATGTCCGAGATGCTGCGTCTTTCAGCCGTAGAGTGACTCAAGCATTACATAAATTGTATTGATTTATTTTATCCTTGTCTTATTTCTGTAAGTACATAAATAATAGGAAGTAAATGTATTTATCATAGTTGGACTTTTATGGAATCTTTTGGACTTTGGAGAGTTGGAGAGCAGGCACTGACTGTTCCAGCGCTCGTGTACAGAACAAACATGTATTAAAAATGAGACGGCTTAGAAGAGGCGGGAGGGGGAGGGCGAAAAAACACCATAAATTAAAAAGGCAGACATGACTCCTGTGGGGAGGTGTGTGTGGTAGACTTCAGGGGGGTGGGGGGTGGGGGGGGGGGGCACTGTTGAGTTTAGGAATTTCAGATTCACTTGTGTTCCATTTGTGTTGCTCCACTGAGACGGGACTAAATTATTCACGCTGAAATTCTCTCTCACCGTAGTGGCCTGGTTCCCCTTCATAATGCCTGCTCCTACGGCCACTACGAGGTGACCGAGCTTCTTCTGAAGGTAATACACACTTATTTGCATTATATCAATAATTTTGTGCACGCAGCGCTTGTTTACAAATGAGACCGAAGCAGCAAACTTTTCCCAGTAGTCTTAGTGCTTTGTTGTGAGATTGTGTTCTCAAATGAGACGTGGTCTGGCAACCAAAAGTTGATTTTCTCGTATTTAAAAAAAAGGCCCGGATCCGTTCATTGGGTGCCACGGATGTCTATCAAATGCATCTGTGCATAGCTCATCATCGTCTTGCTTTCCCCCCTGTTCTGTGATTGGTCCCCTATCTCAGGCAAAAATTAGGGCGGTAGTTTCCAGACTGCCTTGGCAGCGTGAATGAAATGGGGTGCAAGGCAGCATGGGAACACCCAGGCTACTTTTTAAGTGTAAATCCATATCTCTAGCATGCATTGTTACCATAATCAGTGTCCTTGCTCTCGCCCCTGCTGATGTTCGATGGCGTCGTGTCCCTTCAGCATGGCGCTTGCGTGAACGCCATGGACCTGTGGCAGTTCACCCCTCTGCACGAGGCGGCCTCCAAGAACCGCGTGGAGGTGTGCTCCCTGCTCCTCAGCCACGGCGCCGACCCCACACTGGCCAACTGCCACAGCAAGAGCGCCGTGGACATGGCCCCCACCGCCGAGCTCAAGGAGAGGCTCACCTGTGAGTGAGAGCGACCGCACACATCTCACTGCTGATGTCCTATACAGTAGTTTCCCTCATATAAGCCGGATTGTGTATAAGCCGCGGGACAGTGTTTTATGCAAGTTCAAAGAAACAAAACCATATTGATACCATATTAACTGTCCCTGTGTATTAGCCTCATAGCTGAAGAAATTTGCCAAAATCAATGTATAAGCCGCGGCTAATAGTCGGGAAATTACGGGTATTTACATTTTTATACCCATGCATGCACACACTCTCTGATACAAAGATGAAATCCAGTGTTGCACTGACAAATCAATGCTGTGTCCATTGTTGTTGGTTTTACAATGTATAAGAATGGATGGAGGATTTTAATATTTTTTTTTTTCGATTTGCCCAAAAATTCCAGATGAGTTCAAAGGTCATTCACTGCTCCAAGCTGCCCGTGAGGCGGACGTTGCCAAGGTGAAGAAAACTCTTGCCTTGGAGATCATCAGCTTCAAACACCCGCAGACACACGAGACGGCGCTGGTGAGCTTTTGCCTCCCATTTCCTTTGCCTTTCATTTCAAGGGCATCTGTTTTTGACACGCTGATGTATTTGGATGTTGACTTTTCCCTCACTCATTGCTGTTTTGTGGGGGTATTGTGGTGTCGTGTTGCAGCATTGTTCCGTGGCATCCCCACACCCCAAACGAAAGCAGGTCACAGAGCTGCTCCTGCGCAAAGGTGCCAACGTCAACGAGAAGAACAAGGAGTAAGTCACCATGGGCTCTTCTCATTCGTCTTTTTATCTATCCTCCCTTCCTTCCTTCCTTCCTCGGTCCTCTGGCTCGTTCCCACTGATCTATAAAGAACACTGAATAGACTATCCCATTGTTGCCACCCCATCATTCTTTATCTAGATCAGTGGTAACAAGCCGGAGGATCGAGGAGAGAGGTTGAGAAGAGGCCCATGTCAGACAACACCAAATACTGAATACTGTTGTTGTTTTCGGGGTCTCCCCCCCCCCCCCCCCCTCGCAATGTGTCACTGACCGCTGCATCTCTCCTCTGTCCTCTGTCCTCTGTCCTCTGTCCTGCGGCGTTTTCAGCTTCATGACTCCGTTCCACGTGGCCGCTGAGAGGGCTCACAACGATGTCCTGGAGGTTCTGCAGAAACACGCTGCTAAGGTACCACCCTCCGTCAGTCTGACATGCGAGTGCAGGTGGAACAGCAGCACTTGTTTAAATGAATAGCGTAAAATGTATCCACTAATATCATATGCAAGGAGGTATTACCCTATTCAGGACTATTCCTGATTACTGAGAGCGTAGCCACACCCGGCGCATAATGACAACGTAACAACAACGTTATATCAAATGTACATGCCACTGTCACATCTGGTGTAGCTACTTCCATTGATTATAGTGATTATTAACTGCTGCAGCACATGCTCCGCGAACGGAACGCTTCAGTTATGCGCCCGGTGTAGCTCCCCTGTAGGAGTGTAGCATTGTGGCTGTGTAATGTTGTTGTGGTGGTGTTGTCTGCACATCGGTCCTCATTTTTCCATCTCTCGTGTGTGTGTGTGTGTGTGTGTGTGTGTGTGTGTGTGTGTGTGTGTGTGTGTGTGTGTGTGTGTGTGTGTGCGCATGCACGTGTGTGTGTGTGTGTGTTTAGGTGAACGCCTTGGACACTCTGGGCCAGACGGCGCTGCACCGCGCGGCTCTGGCCGGCCACCTGCAGACGTGCCGGCTGCTGCTCAGCTACGGGGCCGACGCCGCCATCGTGTCCCTGCAGGGCTTCACCGCCGCCCAGATGGGCAACGAGGCCGTGCAGCAGATCCTCAATGGTAACCTGTGTGTGTGTGTGTGTGTGTGTGTATGTGTGTGTGCGATATTGGTCTATCGGTGATCATTTGGAAGAGATGTTTAATGTTTGAGATGTTTAAGTAATGTTTCCTTTACCCATAATGTAGATTCTGTTTGACAGAGTCTGAGCTCAGAACATTAATTTGATCTTATCATTATTTTATCTAGACTGTGAATCCAGATGGCATTTATATGTGTGTGTTGTCAGGACTGTTAATAGATCCGTACGTTCTCTCAATATCAGTACTATTAATGTCAGACTTGCATTATTGGTAGCCTACATTATACTTTCTGTGTTTACTTATTAATATTCATGTTATCATTATATTTCATTTCTGTATTGTTAAAACTGTTTTTTTTTTGTAGAAAACATTCCCACTCGCAACTCTGATGTTGACTACCGGTTCCTGGAAGCGGCTAAAGCTGGAGATTTGGATACTGTGAAGGTAAGATATGTGTTATTGTAAACACAATGTTCTCATGAATTGATAACACATACAAATGATGGTGCGCACTAGTGATGCGCGGTTCAGCCCATTACCCGCGGATATCCGCGGGTTTACCCGCGGGTCGGGCGGATTTGGGTAGGCCTAATAGTTTTTTCTAAATATTGCGGGTGGGTCGGGTCAAAAAAGTAAAAATGCACATTTCTCACTTGTTAACTTCCGACATATTAGGTGGCGATGCGCCTGCAATACAGGAGGTGTGGTCGAGCGCAAAACATAATTTCTCCTAAATTCAGCACCCAATTGCGCCATGCGTGACTGACTGAAAAAGTCAATCGCGCATTCGCTACTTTATGGACATGGAGCCTAATGATCTGGGATATCGAAGGTTGTGCACAATGCGAGAACACCTCGCTTCTGTCATAGGCTACACGAATAAACAGCTGTGCTTGTTAAATGCTTGGCAGTGTTAAACGCAAAAGTAGGCTAGCCTATGAAGTCGCAAGGGGAAATATGAATGGAAACTTGTTATGAAGATGAGATTTAACACTAGCTATGTCTAGGCTGCAGATTATGAATGGTGTGGAGGAGCGCAGATTGTCAAAATGACCGATCATTGTAACCCGCTGTTGTCCTCATGTGGGCTAATTAGGCTAGGAAAGACGTTAAATGCGTTTTTTCCTTTCCGCGGGTCGGGTCGGATTTGGGTCACAATTCGAACATTTTTTTGCGGATTGGGCGGGGCGGTTTGGATCTCCTGAAAAGTCGGGTTGGGGCGGGTTTTAAAAAAAGCCCACCCGCGCATCACTAGTGCGCACTGTCCAGTGTTCGTTAAGGAGAGCTCTTTGACTGAGTAAACTACACTGAATCATGACTGCTCAGAAGTTCCCTATGCCTCTGTGCTCTCCACCCGGGAGTGAGCGGCTCTCCTAACCTCATTCTGTCACCTCCCTGCAGCAACTCTGCTCCCCGCAGAACGTCAACTGCCGCGATCTGGAAGGACGCCACTCCACCCCCCTACACTTTGCTGCTGGCTACAACCGGGTGGCGGTGGTGGAGTATTTGCTCCAGCACGGGGCCGACGTCCACGCTAAAGACAAAGGGTGAGCCTCGCGTACTCAGTGCTCCTGGCTGTGTGGTGCTGTTTCATAAAGTACAGCTCTCATATGACTGCTATGACTGCTATGACTTGATATCGATATCCACATCCGCATATTTTAAATGACTCAGCTTTACAGTCATTTAATAAAGTTAAATATTTTATGGCAATTCCTCATATTTTTCCATTCCCTGTCTGAATATTCCTTCATAATTAGCTGAATATCATTTGAATGCATTCTTTTTTTAGTATGATTGGCTAACATACTGTTCCAATGCAGTCTAAGTATTGATTATTGATCTCTCCCCCAGAGGTCTGGTCCCGCTGCATAACGCCTGCTCCTATGGTCACTATGAGGTGGCGGAGCTCCTGGTGAGGCACGGCGCGTCTGTAAATGTGGCCGACCTGTGGAAGTTCACGCCGCTGCACGAGGCCGCAGCCAAAGGCAAATATGAGATCTGCAAACTGCTGCTCAAGGTTGGCTCCTCATGTTAATGCTTTTTTCTCATTATTATTCTATTTATTTATTGATTTGTAAATCTTTTAGTGCTCTTGTTCACCTTATTAATACTATATTACACTTTTAACGTTGTATTCGAAGTAATATCCTTAATGTAATTACTCCTTAATGTGTAATTACTGTGCTGTCTTCAGCATGTTTCCATGTGTTTTGACCTCAGAGCACTCTGATGATATCTGTCTTTTGGTCACGTTCAGCACGGCGCGGACCCGTCCAAGAAGAACCGGGACGGGAACATGCCGCTGGACATGGTGAAGGACGGGGACACGGACATCCAGGACCTGCTGCGCGGCGACGCCGCCCTGCTGGACGCGGCCAAGAAGGGCTGCCTGGCGCGCGTGCAGAAGCTCTGCAGCCCCGAGAACATCAACTGCAGGGACACGCAGGGGCGCAACTCCACACCGCTGCACCTCGCAGGTAAGAGAGCACACACACACACACATATATACACACACACATATATACACACACACACACACACACACACACACACACACACACACACACACACACACACACACACACACACACACACACACACACACACACACACACACAGTCACAGTCACAGTCACAGTCACACACACACAGATATTGGCACACACAAACACACACACACAAAGTCATTTTTTGCAATAGACTCACCATAGTAAGCCCACCACACAAGGCCAAAGTGCTAGTGTGACACTTGATGCAAGTGTCAGCAATATCTTTGTTATTAAACATCGCCAAGACACATGTGATCTCGTGAAGTGCTATCCCAATCCCATTTATATCCATCTGAGCCCCTGTGGCCTCACACTCACTCACTCACTCACTCAGCACCTGAGTTCAATAAAGTCTGTGAGTCAACAGTCCTTAGTCCTCAGGGCACACTTTGGGATTCAGCCAGTGCCTTTATTAACTTGAAAGATTGGTTTAAATGGTATGGACCGGTTTAATAGTTGACAGTTAACGTTGCCGATTGTCTTTGCAGCTGGCTATAATAACCTGGAGGTGGCCGAGTACCTTCTGGAGCATGGTGCAGATGTGAACGCGCAGGACAAAGGAGGACTCATCCCGCTGCACAACGCTGCATCCTACGGGGTGAGTGCAAATGAGACCGCGCTGGTTTCCCCACTACTGTAGCTTTCAGCTCACACGTGCAGAAACGGGTGTATATGCAGTAGATGTTTATCTCTCTTGTGGTTAAGTGTAAATTTCTCATGTCCGCAGATACTTGCTAAATGTGCTCTTGTGTGTACATAGGGAATGGTCGGCAAATAATGATATAGTTTTCGTTGATAAACGTATCACTTTTGTTCCACAACTTCCACCACTGTTAACATTTTTGTTCAGTAAGAGAAATTAACACGATCATTACTTTACATTACATTACATTTGGCTTTTGAACCAGAGCGACTCACAACATGTCAGAAAATGTTTTAACATTTTTAACATTTTATGCTTTTAAAGAAATTCTAAAAGCAACACAAGGAATCGCAAGCCTTGGCGCTAATGTTCTCTCTAACGATCTTGTCTCGTGTCTCCCGCAGCACGTGGACATCGCCGCCCTGCTCATCAAGTACAACACCTGCGTGAACGCCACGGACAAGTGGGCCTTCACCCCGCTGCACGAGGCGGCGCAGAAGGGCCGCACCCAGCTGTGCGCCCTGCTCCTGGCCCACGGCGCCGACCCCACCATGAAGAACCAGGAGGGCCAGACGGCGCTGGACCTGGCCACGGTAACACACAAGGACACAAGGATGTTTATTTGTCACATGCAAATTATTACTAATGTCAAGAATGCAGTGAAATTGTCAGTTTCTTCTTGTGCAAAAAGCATTAAAGTTCAAGTGCATTAAAGAGCAAGTGTAAGAGTAACAGGGGAGCTACACCAGACGCGTAACTGAAGTGTTCCGTTCGCGACGCGTATGTTGCAGCCGGTCGCAGCAGTTAATTATCACTGTAGTCAATGGAAGTAGCTACACCAGACGCAACAGTGGCGCATACATTTGAAGAAAATAGACCCATCTTCTGAAATGGATTTTACGCGTCGCGAACGGAACGCTTCAGTTACGTGTCTGGTGTAGCTCCCCTGTAAGATGAGACATGCGCTCACTCCGAACCAAAATACAATACAGCGCCTAACGCTCTGCCTGACGAGACCGTGGAGTTATTGTTAGCCTGTTGTGCGCAACAGGAAACTGGTGCTAGTACAAGGGAACTTGCTCATATTCGCACAATGTGCCTTAGTCATGGTTTCCGTGTTGGTTGCTGAATGATTTTGATGTAATTAATTTATTTCTGGAGTGAATCACACTAAGGATTTACCGATGAAAAGTTTCTTTCCATAGATAGATAGTTACTCACTCCTTCAATCACTCATACACTGTCCTCAACCTCTCACGTATATTTTGACACATACACTCTCACACTCTCCCTCTCACTCACACTCACACACACACACACACACACCTGCCCACACACACACACCCACACACACAAACAAACACAGGAACTAATTGCTCTGATATCCCGTCTCAGGCTGATGACATCAGGGCCCTTCTGATCGACGCCATGCCGCCGGACGCTCTGCCCAGCTGCTTCAAGCCCCAGGCCACGGTGGTCAGCGCCTCCATCATCTCGCCCGCCTCCACGCCCTCCTGCCTGTCGGCCGCCAGCAGCATCGACAACCTGGCCGGGCCACTTACCGAGCTGGCCGGGGCCTGCGCCTCGGGACCGGCCGACGGGGCCAGCGGCTCTGACCGGAAGGAGGGAGAGGGTGAGTGACCAGAGAGAGAGAGAGACCAGAGAGAGAGAGAGACCAGAGAGAGAGAGGCCAGAGAGAGAGAGAGGCCAGTGTTATTGGCTGGTTAAATGGTATTATTTGACTGGAAATGAGAGAGGAGCCTTTATTTTAGGCTGGTTAAATGGTATTGTTTAATAGGAATTTAAGTTTTACCTCAGTGAAGGAGGATTGTTATTCAACTAGTTTTCAGTACATAGTGTAAGCCTAGTCCTAGACGAAAGGCTTCTTTACTATATGATTTTTTATTGAGGTTTTCTTTTTGTCTTGGACTAGGCTTAATACATGTATAGGAAACCCATCCATTATGTTATGGAATATAATGCTACTATGTTATTATATTATTATGGTGTGGAATTTGGTGGAACCGTTTGACTTTTTAAAACATTAATGAAAATAGAATCTTGATAGAGAACCTTCAGGGCGAAACAACACTCTCACACTCCGGTTCTCCCTCGGTACTTATTTTCCCGATAATGACCAGCGTTTTATACATTATCCCTTACACAGTTAAAGTTATTAACTCTATTGTTGTTTCATTGCTTCCTCAGTGGCTATGCTGGACATGAACATCAGTCAGTTCCTGAAGAGCCTCGGGCTGGAGCAGCTCAGAGACATTTTCGAGAGGGAGCAGGTGAGGGGTCTTCTCTCCACAAGGATGTTCTTTTCTCAGCCAGCCATTCTGTTGTTTTATTTTATGATATGATATGTTTTTTTTAGCTTTTCCTTTCCATCTCATTGTGCTCAGGTCAAGAGTCGACACATTTGAGTTGTGATATCTAAAAGTCTCAGTGTCTAACATTTACAGATATGATTCCTGTCCTCAGACTGTTAGGCTTGTTCTGGACACTAACACACTTGCATGACATCTTGTGTGTTAATGCCTCCTCCCCCCTTAGATCACACTGGACGTGTTGGCAGACATGGGTCACGAGGAGCTGAAGGAGATTGGCATCAACGCCTATGGGCATCGGCACAAGCTCATCAAGGGCATCGAGAGACTACTGGGAGGCCAGCAAGGTAAGGGGCTGACCAGGGACTCCAGGGACCGTAAATGTGTCTTATATGTGGAACGTGCTTTTATCAGATAATACATACATATACACATGCATACATTACCATATGTAACCATACATGTGCTGACTATGTCTATTTGTACCTTACTATTCATGAGTTGAATTTAAGATAATTGTCTGTACATTAGCATTCTCAGGGTCATGCTTTAACTTTATATTCATGTTTTCTTTTTTTGTTTTTAATTTCATCTGCAGGTGCCAACCCCTACCTGACGTTCCACTGCACTAACCAGGGCACGGTGCTCATCGACCTGGCTGTCGATGACAAGGAATTCCAGTCGGTCGAGGAAGAGGTGTGTATTTCTCCTTCAACCTCAATAAAACTGCCCCCCCTCTCTCTCTCTAGCAGACTGTGTTTCTCTGCTAACTGGAAGTCTGGAGGGCTGATTTACCAAATGCCTCAGTAACGATGGCCTCCCCAGGGCTCTGGTCACTCCAGATAAATCATGTCTCAGTTGTTCACCGGTCTGTTCATGTGCATGTTCTCAGCTGGCAGCAATCAAGTGATTAGCGCACACTTAAAGGTTTCCGTCCAATACACTTTTTGTCAAATACCACAAATCGCTCCTGACACTACCACAGGAGCAAGATATGCAGGAGTGGTTTAGATTGGCTGCTGAGCGCAAGTACTTTCGGCTGAATGGCAGACTCCCTTTTTAGCAGCACAAGAAAGTGTTCAGTGTAAGGCCGACAGCAAGGTGTGGAGCCGGCGGTGAAAGCCTGAGGGGACTCACTGAGGCCTGTGTGCTCTTTTGCAGATGCAGAGCACAATCCGCGAGCACAGAGACGGCGGGAACGCCGGGGGCGTCTTCAGCAGATACAACATCCTCAAGGTCTGCAGACTACTGACGCTTTAAAAAAATCCTTAACAATCTTTTAAAAAAAAAAAAAAAAAAAAAAACCTTTCTGTTAAATGTATTTTTTTATCCGTTTTAAATTGCATAATTTTTTTGTCAGTTTTGATTTGCATTATATATTTGTAGCACTTTGAGATTGCCAAAATATACAGTGCAATACAAACAAGTATTATTATTATTATTATTATTATTGTTTTTATTGTTATTATTATTATGATTATTAATAAGATACGACTCGCCAGTCCTGCGCCCGCTCTCCACATATTCCTCTACCGATGCGCTCACTTTTTTCTGTGGAAATGGTCGTTTTTGGGCAGCAGTATTGATTGTCTGTGTTTCTGCTCCGTCTGCAGATCCAAAAGGTGGTCAACAAGAAGCTGCGAGAGCGATACACTCACAGGCAGAAGGAGATTGCTGATGAGAACCACAACCATCACAATGAGCGCATGCTCTTCCATGGTAAGAGATGTTTACATCTATATTTATTCATTGTGATCATGCACTGTGTGTATGTAATATATGCATACATATATATGATATATCACACAGTATTGGTTCACTTGACAATAAGGATACTTGTAGATTAATTGTTTTTTGTCTTCTAGGATCTCCTTTCATAAATGCCATCATTCACAAAGGGTTTGATGAGCGCCACGCTTACATTGGAGGAATGTTTGGTGCAGGGATCTATTTTGCGGAGAACTCCTCTAAAAGTAACCAGTACGTGTACGGTATCGGTGGAGGAACCGGCTGCCCCACACACAAAGACCGCTCCTGCTACCTGTGCCATAGGTAATGCCACGGACCTCACCTGTACCTGTACATAATAATGTACAAACTAGACAGACTTGTTTATACTGTACATGCCCTAGAGCCTTTTAAAGCAGTCTAGTTTTTCTACCTGATAGTGGCTAGATAATGGCTTCAAACTCTTGATGAAACATACGACATGTAGTAAACAGGCAGGCCTCAAACTCTGGGTATTTCACTATGTAACTTCGTTGTTCTGTTCAGGGACACAACTGACATTTGTCAGTTTTCGTCAAATTGGGTATCCTTTTAGTGCTAAATGAGTTCCCGGTATGTTGAAAAGGGGCTAAAACAGGAATTCCTTAACCGTGTTATTTTGAAAATCCTTTCACAAATAGCCTGTAAATTGTATTTAAACTAGCTATAATCAGATCAGCATTTTTTCAGCATTGAAAATGAATGAAAGAACTGGCCTTCAAACAAACACTACCCAAAGAAATGGTCTTTAGGCTAATAGGAAGTACCCTTCTGTTCATACATCAGTGCCTCTATTGGTGTGATGTTCTTTGTAACTTCTGCTGAGATGTTTTCTGATGCGATCATCCCACAACTCTCTGGATCTAATGTGCCTGTTGCTGTATCGGAGGCGAGCAGGAGGAGTTGAGTGAATGTGGCCAGAAAGAGAGGTCAGGCAAAGGCCACTCGCCTCTTTAAGCTCTGCGTCTATCTAGATGTTAATCAACCCTGTGTGTGTGTGTGTGTGTGTGTGCGTGCGTGTGTGTGTGTGTTTCCTGTGGAACAGGCAGATGCTGTTCTGCCGGGTGACCCTGGGGAAGTCCTTCCTGCAGTTCAGTGCCATGAAGATGGCCCACGCTCCCCCCGGCCACCACTCCGTCATCGGCCGGCCCAGCGTCAACGGCCTGGCCTACGCCGAGTACGTCATCTACAGGGGAGAACAGGTGAGGGACGCTAGGGCTTTAAGGAGTGTGTGTGTGTGTGTCTCTCTCTGTGTGTGTCTATGTAGGTGCGTGCGTGCATGTTGAGGGGCGTGGCCAAGTTAATATTGTGTGTGTGACAAAGCTGAGCTGGGTTTTTTTTGGGGGCTGATTGGTGTGTGTGTGCGTGTGCGCGCGTGCGTGTGACTGTGTGTGTGCGTGTGTGTGATGGATGTTTTTAAGGACTAAACTGTACAAATTTTGCGCATTTGTTTATTGGCTCTGCCAGCAGATACTACTGGTTCATTCAATAACTATTCCCTCGAATTCTTTACATCCAATTCAGTATAATTCAGTATTTGATCATATTGCGCTTGCTCATGATCACGATATGTGTGTGTGTGTTTGCAGGCCTACCCAGAGTATTTGATCATGATGTGTGTGTGTGTTTGCAGGCCTACCCAGAGTATTTGATCATGATATGTGTGTGTGTGTGTGTGTGTGTGTGTGTGTTTGCAGGCCTACCCAGAGTATTTGATCACGTACCAGATCCTGAAGCCGGACAGCAGTCCTCAGCTGGCCGCCGGCGCGGAGCAGAAGTCCTAGTCTCTAACGGTCATGCAGTACAGCGCAGTACAGTACAACCATTCAGTCTCGTTTGTTGCACAAGAAAAGTATGTGACCTTCACAAACTCTATTGACATTTGTCTTATTCATGGATATCCCCCATGTATGCATTAAGAATTTGCACTTTTGAACGATAGTTATTTAAGTCATTGGAAAGTAATTGCTGACATTTAATGTACATTTCATGTAAAGTGTAAAATGTCTTGTGTTTAACATTTATCATTTGAATTGTATTTTAAAAGAAGAATCTAATTCTTTGGTTCTATTAATTTCTCAGATTTTTTTTTTTGAATAAACCTTGTTTTGTGAGACCACACAACCATCAGATCAAAATTGTCTTGTGTACAGCAACATCTTTTATTTCAGTACATAGAAATTAAATGAAACAAATCAGCAGATTGCACAGTAACAACTAAAATACTGGTTAAATTAAACTCTAAATTATTAGAACCTTATTTGATACTTAAAAAAACATATATAAGAGAGTATGAATCTCTTAAACCTATTACTAAATGAAGTATACATAGGCTACAGTGTAGAAGTGCAGATTAATACAAAAAAATGGAACTACAACTATGTGACTGTTATCATATTTTAGCACATTAATCCACAGTATGTGCCAAGGCGCATTGCTGTATGCACTGCTTGCAATAGGAGTGTCCACTCATCATAGGAGGGCTGGAGACTATGATGGGGGTTGGTCATAGAAAGCCGGATGCAAGCCGGTCAAGCATGTTTAGGGCCCTTGCTAAGAGTTGTCGTTGTCCAGCTGTTCAAATTTAAATCGTCGTAGCTGGTGGTGTACTTAAGAATTCAGTTGCAGGCCTGGCTGTAGGTCTGTGTTAAGAGTTTAGAAAAGGTATCTGAAGTATGGGTAAGCGCTTGATAGCGATTGAAACATATTGAAAATCGTCGCAGCTGTAGGTGCATTTATGGATTCAGGTGCAGGCTTGGCTGTTGGTCTAGTTGCAGGCCTGCCTGTGGGTAGTATTGTAGGCCTGGCTGTCACGGGTCTGGTTATAGGTTTAGGTCTCTCTGGATTTACTCCTTGTTGTACTAATACAATAGGGGGATGCCTACCAATAGGGGGATGCATGCCAGTAAGGGGCTGTACGCCATAACCATGGGCCATGGGTATAGGTGGGGGAAGTGCTGGGTATCTAGGGTAAGTCATCATTGCATAGGGAAACACTGGCTGAGTCGGCGGGCGGTACAAAGTTGGCTGTTGAAAGGGGACCTGTATGTTAGATCCATACATTTGATTTGGGTAGGGCCTTATATTAAATTCGTAAGATGGATTTCGGTTGGAGTTAGCATTATTGCCTCGCAGCAAGTACTGTAGGAGCAGGTCCTGTGGAAAAAAGATATAAAGATATAAAACAACATTTTATGCAGTATTTAGTGAAATAGTGAATAGTGAATAGCAACAATAGGCCATAAGTGGAATCTACGCTGCTTCTCACAAATGATATACTATCTATATACTTGCTAATTTAGAGCAGCTTAGTTTTATTTGTTTGTTTCTCTGTTAAGTCTGGAGTTTGCATTTCTTTCTTTGGACTGTATGCCAGACGGTTTGGACTGAAAACTTTTTTTTTCTTTTAACCACTGGTCGAGTGAGCACAATGCACATTAAATTTGAGCAGTGCTACATTTAAACAAGGGTTCTGGAGAGCAGTAATTCACAAGCAGCCATGATATCACAAGAAATCACTTTCATCTCATTTACTGTGGCTTACAAAAGTGTTCAGCCCCTTGCAAGATGATCACCCCTTCAACAATTGTGAGAGATATCGTGCGACTAATTTAACTAATCATACCCCTTTGCTTTTGAGTTCCAGGTTAAAGCTGCAGTCAGCGACTGCGTGATGTCAAGTCAATTGTATTTATATTGCGCTTTTCTCACACAGAGGTCACTTTGTGCTTTACATAAACTACAGCAAGAAGACAAACTGTGCCCATACACATGTACTGTATTTCCTTTCAGGGCCAACACCCAAATAGTTAATACTCAAGCTGTAGAGGTGTAACTCTCAAGCTACAAAGAACGAGCCATTCACACACTGACTTATTCTGTTAGAATGACAGGGCAACTACTTCACAGAATCCCCGTTTGTCCAACTAAGGACAGCAATAGTACTACAAGGAACAATAGTACTCACACCAAGGTGTTCTCTGTGAACTGAGTAATGAGGATCTTACCACAAACCACACTCAGACGTGTTACAAAGATTGCCTTTAGCAGACAGTTACACATTTTAGCTGAAAGACTTTCTATTAGACTGAAAAATGTTAATGTTAACCCTGTGTTAATGATCCTAGTCAAACACCCAGTGAGGAGCAACACTCTGGAGATTCTTGAAGTAGTCCCGAACTGTTGTGCGCATGTTTTTTTTTCGGAGCCAAAATACCCGGCCACAGGGCTCGATAGTCCCCCTTGTGGAATATTAACACCCAAATAGTTAACACTCAGAGTTTCAGAAAACTCTGCCTATGCCATGGTCTATTCTGCTAGAATGCCAAGGCAGCTACTTCAGAGTCCCATAAAATACAAGCCCATACCATTTCTGTCAAATTTCAAAATCGACAATCATATACTCGGGACCCTTAAAAAAAAAAAAATCTATACTAGGCTTCAAAAACAGGAAACAATTATGTTGGGGACAGCCTTTCCCTCAAACGAAAACAAACCTCTCTTGTGTTTAGTTTGGTCCTTGGTCAAAATATGACGTACATTATTTTGAACAAAAGCATCTGCTAATTGAATGTAAATATAAACAAACAATCATAAACAAACTCAACCTCCTGAACAATCGCTGACTGCACTTTAGTAACAAGTTGGAAATCATTTTCAATGTACTTGGTACCCATTTAGTACTAAGGAGATACCTAAAGCGTCTAAGACCAACAAAAAGGGTCATGCTCCTAGTCGCAACAATAACAGTATATAGCACAACATCAGGCAGCCTGGCACACATTGTCAAAAAAAATTATTGAAGCTGTTATTTTAAGGTAAAAGAATCATATTGCGTTGCCTTAAGGACAATAACAGAAATTACAACCTTTTCAGCTCCAGGTTAAGGCAGATGACAAATTACTACCTTTTCCAATTTCTTGGAACTATATATATATATAAATGTGCTATATCAATGCTTCAAGAATCATTAGGAATGTGCTACATTGTAGATAACAGTCTCAAGAAATTAGAGGTTATTTGAACAAGGTATAAATACCAACATTTGTTAGTTATCTGTATGTTTGTGTCTGTTTAAAATGTGTTGCTTTGAAATCAACAGGGGGAAAGTGATGTATCTTACCTCTGCACTCAGATTTGAATCATACGACCCAAGCTAAAATTGAGAATACAATGATACATGTCATCAAAAAAAAAAAAAAAAAAAAATATATAAAATCAGACCAGACATGTGAAACTATAAATACCGCACACAAGCACTAAAAAGCAAATTGCAAATGTTACACTTACTGGAGCCGATAGACCAAGTCCCAGAAGACCCAGAAGACCCAGAGCGAAGAGAAGTACCCTCATATTCAGAGTTCGGCACAGCACCTTACAGTTTGAGATATATATTTGGATATATTACACAATGTCAATTATTTAGGCCTATTATTTTCCTAATATTCCCCTTTGTCTATCTTTCCTTAAACTTTCCCTTTTATCTATGCTTCAAACATAGCACAATAAACTAAATTCTCAATTAAGACATAATGAACTAAAGTATTTACCAATATTTCGCCTAATGTTGCTTACTCACCTGTTGCAAAATCTTGTTTGTGAGCAATTCTGTCCTGTAAGCAGTCTTGTGCCCCCTAACTTATTGTATGTCTCCCCGATGCCATCTCTTAAGACTGCCCATGATGACCACATCCCACGGGAATGCTCTTGTCTAGAAAAAGGTTGCCTGTGTTCCGTGGTTTAATAATTGTGTGGTTAGTGTTCAAGGCAAATTGCTTGGTTTGATGTTTTGATACATTCCATCCTATACCTGAAAAAATGTAATCTCATCAAAATGACCACAAACAAGCATCATAACTTTTATCAGTGCATAGTGTATCAGTCTATTGACACAAGTGCCTAATTTCACAATTTCCAGTAGACAGGGGTGGGGTGTTTTTTTCCCTTTATGAGAATAGTTGTGCACCCACACCTCAAATAAACCACTTCATTGCAAAATACATTACACTCCTCAACACAGGGATAGATTATTAAGAATAACAAATACTTGTTTTATGGGATTACAAGTTTGAACAATATCATGCTCAGGATTGACTTTTTTAAAATGTTGTGTTGTTTTTAATTATTTTGACAAAGCAAATAATAATCGACTATATTTTATATTTATGTTGCTCAACATAGCTCCTACACTATGCTCCCAAGTGTTTCAAAAGAAAACTAATAGGACTGTTTGTTTGTTTGTTTGTTTGTTTGTTTGTTTATTTAAACTCTCAAGAAAGAAAATGAGAAGTTGGTGTTATCCAGCATTAAATGTCATTAAATGTCAAAGTGCAATCACCTAAACATTGAAGAGTCACTGTCAAATGAAAATCATAGCATCCTATAATTGACCATTTTGGTGATGAGTTTAAAGGCTATACTTTTTACATAACCAGGGCCTACATTTTAGCTTATATCCCTAAAAAAACCAGCAAGAAACCAGCTTATGCGCACAGCTGGTTTTAGCTGGTCTTTGCTGGGTTTCTTCCAGTTATTGCTGGTCTTTGCTGGTGTAACTGGTTAGAACACCAGCTAGACATGCTGGCATGACCATCTGAGGAAGCTGGTCGTGCTGGTGTGACTAACCTGTCGTGTGAGATACAGCTGGTGTAAGGTGGTCATGCTGGTGACCAAACTGCCAACCTTGACATTGTTGGTGTAAGATGGTCATGCTGGTTTGCTAGAGTGACCAACATAAGTTGGCATGGCCAGTAAAAACCAGCAATGTAGACCAGCAACACCAACTAAAATTACCATCTTGAGGTGGTATGTCGAGCAAAACCGGCTGAATTACCATCGTAAGCTGGGTAAACCAGCTGAAGGTATGTTTCGCAAGAGTTTTGCTGGTCTATAGCTGGTCAACGACATAGGGTGGTCAAACAGGCTGGTAAACAAGCTGGTCAACCAGCAAACCACCTTAAGCTGGTCAGGCTGTTTCTTTCAACATGGATGTCATGGAATAGCTAGCGTAATTGTTAATACACTGACATATAATCACCTCACTTACGGGCAGTAATAACTGATTTGTTAGACTAAAGACTGGACAAAGCAGGCGGACTGAAACAACTGACTGTGAAGTGGCTTTTTGCATGGCTAGTAGTACAACCTTGTGTATAATCTGCCAGCAGGTGGCACTGTTACGCTTTGATATGAGGATTCCTGTGATACTGTGCATTAAGTGATTATCTTCTGGAGCGCTTGGCTTGTGTTGCACTAGCCAAGCGCAACCAGCGACATTGTCAACTACACATAAAACATAATTCACTGCATTGCACTTAATGCGGTTTGTGGTCTGTCAGTCCCTCATTGAGACAAGTTTCCACCCAGCATCAGTCCTTGCCTTGATCAATCCTCAGCCACCGGGTTTAGCTTGTAACGGAATTTTTATCAGTTCCAGTTGCCAGATGTAAATCATGATTCCCCTGATGGTTGAGGCTGGATGGAGGTCTTGCTTTGTCACGGTTCCCATGATTATCCAGACCAGGGTCACAAGTTTGAGACGCATTAATTGTTGTGAAGAGTTTGTTTAGTAGCTGAGGAGTGATGTGTTATATTATTTTAGGTTGTTACAGGATAATTACTTGTGTGTGGTGCTGTTAGGTCTATCTGTTGGAGAAAGTCCCCAACCAATAAGCACATGGAGTTCTGTGAAGTTACAGTATGATCATCTTGTTCTGTGCATAGCCTAACTGAAATTGAGACCAATGGATGCCTTAACACATTTAGCTCCTGTCAGCATGCAATTGATGTATATGCACCATACAAAAATGTCACCTGACATGAATCTAAAGTTGAAATGTAATGTGTCGTCTGTGTCTTAGGGATTGCAGTCGTCGCTAGTGATTTTGATCTAAATTTCTGTCCAAGGATGGATTGGGCAAGTCATGGGACAGAGCATTGAACTGCTATACATTCACAATATAACATTATTCACTGAATGACACTGAATAATACAGTAACACTGAGTAATAGTCAGTCAAAAGCAAAGAGTGAAACAGTATGTGGCTGGTTTCACTGTGTGTTCCCAGGTGCATGTTACATAGCCCTCATGTTGTCCTAAAATCTTACGACGTTCGTTGTCCTTGGGGTCAATTTGACCCCAGCTACAAAAAACTCTCAAAAATGATTAAAATTATTTTTTTTACCCGATTTTTTTTTGTGGTAGGTACTTAACAAGAGTGTAATAACCACTATCAAAATCCCTACAAAACAATCCCACCCCCCACACCCCTTTATGAACCCTGGAACCCTGACTGGCAATATGGCCAATCCAGTGTCAACAGCCCAAAGGCTGACTTTTTGGACTTTTTCAGACCTGCCAAAATAACTTATATGTAATATGTACTTGTATATGAAATAATGATAATAGCTACATGTTCTCATACTATTACAATAATAATATCCATCATTTGTCAAATATTCATTCTCATCATGTTTCATAAAAATGGGGTCAAATTGACCCCAATACCACCAACGTAACTATTTTTTTTACAGGACATTGGAAACATATTTTTGTGCAAATTTCATGTTTACTCTGTTGTACCCTTCAAATAAGGAAAAGTCATGAAACTTGAAGCAAAACAAAAAAAGTGAACCATATATTTTATGATGTTAAACACTGCTTGGGGTCAAATTGACCCCAAGGACAACATAAGGGATAGTGGTGTTAGTAAGTGAAATTCCCCATTCACCATAAAGCACTCTGGGTGCCTTGTTAAAGTACTAGATACATTAAATGTAGTGGTGTTGTAATCAGCTGTAATATAGGTTAGCACAGACTCTAAGTCAATCTTCTTTCTAAGAAGGGAACTATGGTGGTTTCTTCATTCAGAGCCCTGCATTTCTTATCCAATGGTTGATAAATGTCAATGTCAATGTCAATTTATTTGTATAGCACTTTAAAAAAAACAGTTGACCAAAGTGCTGAAATAGCCTGAATCCGCAGTAAACAAGACAGCCAATAATCAATTGTGTCTGCGGCATTATTGTTGACAGTGTTCACATTACCTACATGTTAGTTCGAGGGTTTTTGAAATTCTGTAGTGGTCTTTGATAATTTGACTAAACAATTAAGTGTGTAATTAAGTTCTAGACGTGGTTGCGCACCTCTCTGATTGGGTGCTACTGGCCAGGCTCAGACTTTATAATGAGATCTTTTCTGTTCCAACAGCAAATCTTCAGAGGCCTGCTTTTTCACAGACATACCAAACCGTGGAAACGCCATTTCAACTCTAAATTGTGCTTTGGTGAGTTTGACTGTCAAATACTAAATATTTGATTTGATATTATTAAGAATATTGATTCTTCATCTTCATTTTATATTAACCAATGACCTTTGTATTTATTCATCATATGTATGTAGGTTCAAAGTAGAGATGAAGGCAATCATTTTGTTGTTAGGAAGTCTCTGTGTTTGCCTTGCAGCACCAGTAAGTTTTCATACAATATTTATTTACATTTAATGTCTATAGCCTTGTATGTTTCCTTTGCTTAAAGAATTCATTTGTTTTGATCTGTGTTATTTGTTCTATGTTATTATCAGGTTGAGGAACATCATGACAGAGTGGGCAGATCAGCAGTGAGTGGCAGTGAGGAAACGGTGAGTCAGCACTTTTCAGTTAGGATCCGATTCGTGAATTCCTCCCAATAATACAAACCACTTTGTGTTGCCCTCTGATCATCAGTGTGTATTGTCCAGATTCTAAACCCATATCCTCTAATATCCTGATCCCTACAGGGCCTGCGAACCTTGCTGACCGAAGTGAGAGATACCCTTGCCAGCGTTAACCAAAACCAAAACCCAATCCCCCAACCACAACCCCAACCACAACCCCAACCAGAGTTGGTAGCCCCACAGCCACCCGCTCCAGGTATCAACATTCATGGACCCTCTCCTCCCGTGATCGAACCAGAGATGAATCCTGCAGCAGGCCCGGCCACCATCAACCTGGTCATCAGACAGCAGCCACAGCAGCCACAGCCACTGCCGGACATCATGCAGACCCTGCAGCCGGGCCAACCAATTACCGGGCTGATCCAGGCCACCAGTGATCCCAACGCTGTGGTTCTTGGACCATGTGGACCTAATTCCCCAGGTGCGCCATGCTACCTTCCCTACGGCGGTCTGCCGCAACCAAGACTTGGCCCATATTCCCAGTATAGCCCTTATCCTACATACCCCTCATACCCCTACATAAATTCTCCAGTCGGCGCTTTCACAAGTCCTGTAGCTCTTGTAAATCCACAGGTTAACCCCTACAACCCCTACAGCCAATATAACCCCTACAGCCAATTTAACCCCTACATTGGGTATAATCAGGGCATGACCCCAAATCTGGGTTTGACCTCAAATCTGGGCATGACCCCAAATCTGGGCATGACCCCAAATCTGGGTTTGACCCCAAATCTGGGCATGACCCCAAATCTGGGCATGACCCCAAATCTGGGCATGACCCCAAATCTGAGCATAACCCCTCCGATCATTTTTAGAGAAGGTGCAGTGAGGACCCAGTAACAGCAAGCAATGTGGAGTGATGTGTAGGCTATTGCATTATTTTTTCCCCTTCATCTTGCATATATGATAGTTATATGTAGGTCTAGCCAAGGTATGTATGGCATGCAATGTTTGGTTAATGAATGCACATTAAAATGACATCTCTACTCCAAATGGTGTCAAAGTATTGCTTTCTGTTTTCAGATTAACTGAACTGTTTTTGCAATATTTCAAAGGATCTGTTGGCTAAACATGAACATGTTTCTAAAGCTCAAAAATGTCAAACTTGTTTTTGGCTGAAACAGCTAGCCTAGCATGGGCCATTAAAATGATAGTTTGAGCTTATATCTCTCCAGTTGTATAATACCTCCATGGCCTACACACACTTTAATGCACACCTTCAAATGTATAGAGCCTCAACAGATGTTGCCCTGTCAATGCCCATAAGCAGCATGATTCCAGCAGCAATACATCATCGACAAAGATGAGGCATGAGAGTCAAATTAAAAGTCCACGTCGCATACATTTAAAGTAGCCTAAACGGTTCGCACACATCTTTAAATGCATTTAGGCTACGCAAATACGCTAGCCTACATAATAATAACTCTCAAACTATACGCAGATTTAAATAGCACATGTGCAGTCTGTGGGGGCGTCTTTAGTTATTATTCGAGGCCACTACAGGTTTGACGAGAGGAAGTGGACGCATTTTAGGACTAGGCTGCTTCGTTGGCTCTTACTTCAAAAGTTGGACCAAACAACGGTCTGAGCATCTGAGCAATGTTTATCACGACAAAAAATCCCCAGTTGAACCATTTGTAACCGACTATTTCACTGTTTTGGCTGCAATGCCCTTAAAATGAAAGTCGTAGGCCTACCTCATAAGTTTACTTTTTGGAAGTTTTGTGTTGTTCTTGTAATGAGTCAGGATGTTCTTTGTAAATATGTTAACATAGCTGTCGACGTCAAAACGCCGCTGAGGAATTTAAAACATTTTTGGAGGAGCACTGGGTACTGGTAAGCTGAACGGCTTTGATTTCTATGTAGTGTCCTGTAAACACACTGCTCTGATTAAAGTCAGAGATGATCAGGATGATTCCAGCACAGACATCATCAGGCATACGAGGTAACAATGTATCTTCAAGATGACAGAACAGATAACGTAACATTGTATATAAATATTACAATGTTGCATTTACAGTTCAGAGTCACAGACTCTATAGTTTGTTCACCACCACAGATGGTTTTAAACGGAATGTCTTTAATTTCACGGATATTATGAGAACTTTTAGGCCTAAATAGCAAAACCAGTTTACTCAGGTGAAAGTGTTCAATCTCGTCTGCATTTCAGTGTAGCCTAATGTTTCGATTTTATCACTCTTGAAATTGTTCTGGTGTTTCTTCACTTCTAATTTGCCTTTTCCACACACCTTAGCCCACCTCTTCCTCACTCCGAGGCAGATGTGTATGACCTGAGCAGGGATGAGGAGTTGAATTTGGCCTATATTGGCTCCGTTCCCCACAGTGGAATTCAGCAGGTGCGGATTCACTGGCTCCTGGAGCTTGTTACTGCACAGTAAGTGTCAGGGATGGGGATAGAGTAATTTCTTATCTGAACTTTTCTTACTGTCCATTATCATTCTCATGATCTGTTTCATGTTATTCAATAGTGTTGTGGATGGAGAGGCTAAGTACAATTTCACAAATCTGGATAAACTGATGGATCAGCTGTGGCAGAATGGTCTTAAACCAGGTGGAGGAAATTGTCTTTCTTTTGTCAAATTAATGTCAACAAACTGATAATCCAAACATAATCTCAAATAGAGTGTGATGGTTATTCTAGGATTTGAGTTGATGGGAAGTGTGTCCAACTTTTTTCATGACTTTGAGGACAAACGACAAGTGATGGAATGGCGTAACCTGGTCTATCATACAGCTATGAGGTACATTGGTGAGTTAGATAATACATTTGTGCCTTCCAGACACTAGGAAACATTTGACTTCAAGTGTTTCTACTTGTTTGTCTGTGAGTAATCTTTTCTATATTTTACAGGGAAGTATGGCCTGGGATATGTCTCACAGTGGAATTTTGAGACATGGAATGAGCCCAACAATCATGATTTTGACAATGTCACTGTTTCCATACAAGGTGACTGTGTGAGGCATCCATGTGATGCAGCTTATACAATTTATTCCTCCATGTGATTATGATGTATTGTTTTTAAATTCTAAATGTATATCCATGTAAAGTATTTATGTTCTAAAACATACTGTTTTAATTGTTTTAATTTTCCAGGGTTCTTGAATTATTATGATGCCTGCTCAGAGGGCCTTTGGGCAGCCAGCCCTGCCTTAAAGTTTGGGGGTCCTGGAGACTCCTGCCACTCCCCTCCCCACTCCCCGTACTGCTGGGCCATGCTGCACCACTGTTATAATGGAACAAACTATTTCACTGGAGAGAGGGGGGTTCGTCTTGATTACATCGCCCTGCACAAAAAGGTAGAATTAGGTTGGAACGATTCTTCTTCCCAATTTGTAATGTCTCTACCACCATAACTGTAACAATTAAAGGAATAATTAAACTATTTATGTTCTGATTTATTTTCTCTCAGACTGTATCTATGACAATTTAGCATGTCATCTTAGGTTGCTTTCATACTAGGTCCGTTTAGCTGGACCGGACCCGAGTGCGGTTATTTCTGCCGTAGTTGGTCTCTGTTCACATTACATGTTTGTCTGCGGACCCGGGTCCGTTTGCGTCTTAACACGAACTTCCAGAATTCTGTTTACAAAATATCACTTGGCAACACAGCAAAAGGCAGTGCAATGAAGAGGACAAAGGTAAAGATTCTTTAGAATCTTCAGAACGTTTGCTTAGCAACCTGCTCCAGGGTTCTAGCGAACCGGACCCGAGACCACCTTTTCAGGCGGACCCGAGTCCGGTCCCGGGTCCGCACCCGAGTTCGGTACGGTTGCGTTCACACTATCAAAAACAGCCGGACCATCGGACCAAACGAACCCGGGTCCGGTCCAGCGGACCTAGTGTGAATGGGCCCTTAGGCTCTTGAGAACCACTGATCAACATTTACTGACATTGTATAGATAGATGGCAACTAATTGATTAATCAAGAAAATAATGTACAAATATCGACCAAGGAAAAACTAATTTAATAATTGTTGCAGACCCATGTACAGTATATAGCCCATGAATAGCCTACTAAAAGCTGTATTACTTTTTCTTGCAGGGTGGGGGATACTCTCTACCAATATTGCAACAGGAGATTGATACAGTGAAAGAAATTCAGCAACATTTCCCATCATTTAAGTCAAAACCCATATATAATGATGAGGCTGATCCTCTTGTGGGCTGGTCGAAACCACTGTTATGGAGAGCGGATGTGACCTATGCTGCCATGGTGATAAAGGTAGAGGAAGAGATTCAAAATTAATTTTAATTCATTTCTAAATCCAATTAAACCTATTTAATTTACACTGATGTGTTTGGAATGTTAAAGGTCCCAGAGAATGGATGAATTGAGTATTGCACTGTGTTCTCTGATGTTAAAAGAGTATATATTCAACTTTGATTTAAAAAAATAAACTCAATTGCAATTTTACAAGACTAATTAAAACCATATATTTAGGCTGGGTATTGAAATGGTCTGTTTGACTAAATGGCGCCCTCTTTGGCAACCCCAATTGAACTTCAATGGCTTTGCGAGGTCTGACATCACAAGCAAGCAGTTTTGCTGAATCGCCCGTTTTTTAGTGTCTATTTCTAAGTTCAAGATTTCCATATGAAGGAAGGCACAACCATGCCTCATGTTCATGATAGCTCTTTGTTTATGCACAACCTCTCATGATTCATGAAAACCAAGAAAAAAATTATTTCCATTCTCTGGGACCTTTAAACTATGGGTAGTATGCACACACATATTGTGAGATTGAGTATCCCTGATAGTTTTAATCCAGTGATACACTGACATTGCCTGTGAAGAACTATGGGAAACTTTGTCACGTAGGTGATCGGTCAGCATCAGGACATGCTCATAGCCGACCCCGACAACAACATCAATTACACTCTCCTGAGCAACGACAACGCCTTCCTTAGTTACCACCCCTACCCATTCACCCAGCGCACGCTCACAGCCCGTTTCCAGGTCAACAACACCAAGCCACCACATGTGCAGTTGCTAAGGAAACCTGTTTTGACTGTTATGGGATTGCTGGCATTGTTAGGTACTTTAGTCTTTCTGATATTTAATGTAGCATAGTGGTGTATGCAATGTACCTGTCCTTTCCCATGATTTTATTCATCTTTCAAATGGTTTATGGGTTTCTTGAAATGTATGATACAACAATTATTTTGGCAACAGGAGAAACGCAAGTGCTAGCTCAACTGTCAGATGATGCACCTGAGAATAATACAGTTGGAGTCCTGGCGAGCATCCATAAACCCTCGATTCCTGGGACCTCTGACAGTTGGCAGTCCACCACTGTCATCTACAATAGCAAGGACAACGTTACCTCTTCTGATGTTGATCAGATCCAAATTCAGCTCAAAGGTTTCCCCACTCAGCAAGGTCTGTGTTTAGATTTTGACTCAGATAATGGATTTATATTAAGATACGATATATATAAAGTTGACTGATTCTAATTACAGGACTTATGTATGTCACATACTACCTGGACAATAATTCAACAAATCCTCACCAGCTGTGGCAAAGCATGGGAGGCCCAGATTTCCCCACTGCGGAGCAGTTCAGGCAACTGAGGTTTCTAGAGGCAGGTTGCTTATCATTAGAATTGTGACCATGTTAAAAATTTACCTTGGCAGCCGTTTGTTAAGGTTTCTGATGAAGTTTTGCTTTTTCACTCTGTTGATTATAAGGACCCAGTGATTGAAGGGCCCTTGCCTTTTCCGGATGGGGGAGGTATAACCCTGAAGGCGAATCTACCCATCCCATCCATCCTCGTGGTCCATGTGTGTGCCAAACCCAGCGCTGCTCCAGGCCAGGTCTGTGTCTGTTAGTACACAACGGAGTCCAACTTGTACAGTTGTCACTCATACTTTTGCCTATAACATTGACAGATTATGTATGAATAGCAAGTGTCATTAATAGTATGGAAAATATGGTTCCAAAAGTATCTGCATTTATGCTTTATTTTTGCTCTGTTGTGGTAATCTTTAGAAGTTGTTTATTCTGAGGTTTTTTTCCTTAGGTAAATGGTTTGCGTTTCATTTCCATCACAAAAGGCCAGGTTCTTATTGTGTGGAAGGACCACTGTATTAATTCCAAGTAAGTTGTATCATGCCGTTTTGACGTTGTGAGTAGAAGTGGTTAGTGAAGTGAAGATGAAATTGATTAGCTCATCATTGTGCCATCTAGTCTCCAACCCATCGAACCACCTCATCCTATTAAAACTATTTTGCTTTCATCCCTAGGTGCATTAAATCCTATGAGATAGAGTTCTCCAGGGACCTGGTCAAATTCCAAAGGATAAATGATCACAATACCATCTTTACTTCGTATGTGTATTCATCAGGTAACCATACTTGAACACCGAAAGCTGATGATTTCCTCATCTTCTATAGAAATTTCTATGTATAAGTGAAGATAGGAGCAGGCTTCACTCAATGTGTAGCGTTCCCAACTACTAGAGTGCTGGCCTGAATAGTCATATCAAGTCAAGTAGGGGGGACGCCGCACAATGCATAAATTCACTTTGACGTGCTGAAACGTGTCTGTGTAAATACAAGTGAATGTATGCATAGTGTGGCCTCCCCCCTATTTTAATATATTGTGACATGAGCAACCAGCACAAGAAAATGGTACCGTTTGTAATGCACACCCTTTACATATGAGTGCATATAATCAGCGCAATTAGATTCAACCATCTAACCTTGCTGCCTGTATGTGTTACAGAAAACATGGAGGTGTCTGGTTTCTACCGCGTACGAGCAGTGGACTACTGGGGAAGATCTGGGGAGTTTTCACTAACAGAGAAATATGTGGAGGACCAGTGACCACAACAGTCAATCATTGCTGCTGCTTAGAACTTGAATGTATTTTTCTACCAATTGCACGCACGATGTACTGTATGTATTTGCACAACAATTTTAGATTAGGATAGTAACAAGGGAATAAATCATGAGAAGTTTTAAATCATGCCAGTGAATAAACAAATGATGCTTGATCAGTTTGTAGCCATGCTATGTTTGAAATTCCCATGAGCTCTTACAGGTAAAAGAGCTGTGTTTGGAGTCTTCATACCATGGTGTATGAGTATAATACATATCAAGTGCCTTTTGTTTTTGACAGTGTTGGCACTTAATGCATCTACTTCAACTGAAATTAACAACTAGATAGGCAGTTAACCTTGCCCTGTTACCACGGAAATCATGAAATCCCCACAAAATTAATTATTTCTCTTCTGTAACTTGGACAATTTGCTACAGAATATAAATACAATATCGGTTTACACTATTTACCCCAAACCACTGACCTAAACTAATGTTGTTCCAAGTCATGCTAAATAGACTTTTAAGTAGATCATGCTATTAAAACAAACAAGTAGATATCTAGGACTTCAAGTTAATTTTAATGTGATTTACATTTTTTTCTTTTACTGAAAAGATTTTCCTTCATGCCCTGTGTGATATTCAGGGGCTGAATTATTGTTGAATACAAAGGCAGGTTCAAGGTATGTGAAATTCCACATAGTGGGTTCACAAACAGGAAAAAATATGGAAAAACATTAAAGCGCAGAAATATGTTAACTTCTGCCTATATCAACTGGGAAATGTGTACGAAGTTAAACATATCCATAGTTCTGGAATACATCTGTTCTAGCCGGTGTGTAGGAGACAACCACAATAGATGGAGAAAGAAGAGGTTTAGATTCCCTTGGGGCACTTCATTTCAGGATGGTTTCTTGACTTGCTGTAAAAACACAACAAAAAAATGGAATTATCAACAAGGGGAATCTAACTGCCTTTGTGCACCCACAGACAGGTAAACTATGTAACTTTCAACATTCAACTTGTTTAACATTGGTGTACAATTTTCACCCTCTTAATAGTAAAGGCACTGTAATCACATGTGGTAGGTTAGTGTATGGTGTAAATGTCAGATCTTGTACACAGTATGTCTCACAAAATTACATACAACAGATTGGACAGATTTAAATGTTTACCTTCTGCGAGTTCTTTTGCAATGCGTTCCTTCTCCTCGCGGATCTTCTTCTCCTCCTCCTCAACCCTCCTCTCTTCTGCAGCAATTGGTTTCAGATGGTCTGTAGAACAATACATTTTCATTTTAAACACACCTGCCAAATCCAAAGTTTTGTTACCCTGATTACCTCGCATAATGTAACTGTATAGATCCAGTAGCCATCATTTATAACCTTACGAATTATATACACGATAGTTCATGTTACCTTTACATTCACTTAAAATGCATTTATCGAAACACATTACTTACCATGCAAAGTAGGCTAATACTATTAATATGGGTAGTACAAAACGTAACTAACACAAACTTGTTTTCAGGATATCTTACATTAACATTTCTCCATGACAATTTTATGGTAAGAAGGAGTAACAGCATTACACAAGAAGGAAACGTTCTACATCACATCAATATATTTTCGCCCACTTCAATATTTTATATTAGGTAAGTTAACAGAGCCCTTCAAGTCAAGGTCTCAAATGTCGCTGGCAATGGCAGCAGCTAGTTAGCTATCCGTGGGCCTGTGGGACACTACTCCCTGTAACAGCAACTCACCATATCTATTCTTTCCGTAGATGATTCCTGCGATTAAAGCAGACCACCGGGCTGTCTGTAAGGCAAGTACATGGAGCGATGGAAATTATCGACATGTAAACACCACCTTCATGTTGAGCTAGCCATACTGTAACAACATCCATAGCTAACGCCAGCGTGCGTGCGAAATTGGTTTGAGTATGAAATGCACCACAGGTCACAATTTAAAATCTGTATGTTATGGTTATGCATAACTATTTTTTCAATGCATTTAATGCTCTTCCATTCAAGTGTCTTTAACGTTAAATCATTCATTCGGGAACATTGCGTTCACCTGGTTTGTGTGCGCGATGTTAGCTTGAGACAAGTGATTGGCTAACAGTAAAGCTCTCGCAAAGATCTTGCAGTGACGATGACAATATTTGTTAAAAGGTTAGCAATGAATTCTAATATGTTCACAATTTACTAACCTTGATGAGTGGTGAAACTTGTACTGGAGGCACCATTGTACCCTTTATCGTTATCCAGCTAACGCACTGTAGAGGTCAAGACAAGCCCAGCAGTCAACCAGCGCAGTAAACGAGTAGGCAGGCAGCTGTCTTCTTTTGTGGTGTTGAGGCATTATGGAAATATAGCTAGAAATTGCTAGTGCCACCTGCAGGACTGAAGGCATAGCTCAGGGATGGAACTTAGACTTACTTGAGGCAGGCCATAATAAATATAACTTTATTGTAATATTACAGAACACATCACATTTTTCACTGCATTTTATTAAGTCAAAATGTTTTCACAAAATGTTGGATATAGGCAACACGTTTTGTTAAAGACTACAATTAATATTATATTGGGATCATGTGTTGAAATTCACTTGAAAAAGGCAATATCATAAATACACACCCCCACCCATACACACACACACACACACACACACACACACACACATTTACAACACAATACAAAAACAAAATATGGAAAGAAAGAACACATGGAATGAATGTCAACACATGTTTACTAAACCATACACATTTTTTCATGTGCATTTTCCATTAGCATCTACCCAGATAGCAAACATTCTGGCTGTAGTTTGGCATACATGTGGTGTTTTTGGCTTTGTTTTGGCCTAAAAGTAAGCAAGATAAAGCTTTCGTCTTAACTTTGGCATGAGTATGGTTTGCCATAAAAGATAAAAAGGCGCCAGTGGATAGATAACTATACGGGTGAGTTATGGCATATGTCTGGGTAGCCATAATACTGGGTGAAGAGCGGGACTACGTTTTGGCATCCTTGTGGACAGCCAAAAGACGGAGTAACGGTTTCTTCATTTTTTTCGCTGATGAAGTGCTCAGTAGAAGACGAAATGGCGGTGTCTGAAGGCTCACTGTAAGTATGCTTCTATATGCTTTATTTATATCACACAATATAACACAAGTTACCTTATCTAGCTTTATTTATTTGCTGATATAATCCGTAATTTGGCCATCTGATGATAGTTCACATTTACACACCACCTAACGTCTAGCTTGCGCAAGCTAATTTAGCTCACTTTAGACAGGGCTAAATCTGGTCCAACTTGGACTTTGTTAACTTTTTAATCAAAGCTAAAAGTTAAAACTGAGTTAAAATTGAGCGAAGCTTGATTTGGTTGAACGCTAACTTTATGCCTGTGAACAAGTTGGTTTGCGTGAGCTAGCGTTAGCTTGTTGGCTAACGATAACGTTAAACTGTCATGAAAACTAGTTTTTTGTTAACGTCAATGAAAGCTTAGATGTTGGACTGGGGAGTCTTTAAGAAGACTTAGTAGTGTTTACATCTCATTTCGTTTTTGGAGGGAGGCTGATTTCACATTGATTACCTGTCCGGGATAAGATATCGTTGGTGATTTTAAATTATGAACGACGTAGCAGCTAGCTCTAGTAATGCAAGCTATGCGCCATGTCACGCGCATGCTCAGACATAGGCTATTTGAGACTTCTGAACTCGTACATGGCAGCAAGAAGTACCATCGGGATTCGTGCCCTTACATTTGTACACGTTAGCGAGAAACCGGCCTACTATTCAATCTAAAACGTCTGGTTTTCAGGCGTGTTTCCTGGTGACTTTTCAATTGAATAGTAGAGATTACTCGTTAACTTTCATAAAATATAAGGGCACAATGATTAACAACACCATATTCGCTGGATCCCAATATAATGCTATTAATGCGGTGTAATATTGGTAATAATAAATATTTGGCTTTTTTCCCCTGATGATAAAAGTTATGCATATTTTATGTGTCTGTGTTACAGGTCATTGGCTTCAGCCTGGTTTGGGGGTCTACCCTTTCTCATCATGTCCTGCCACCCAATAAAAAGCTATACAGCTTTGCATTTTATTAATTTGACTTGGGTGTATTAGTGATCATGATAAATATTTTGGCAATTTCTTTCTGATGATAAAAGTAATGCATATTTATGTATCTGTGTTACAGGCCATTCACAAGTGGCTCCAGCCTGGTTTGGGGGTCTACCCTTTCTCATCATGTCCTGCCACCCAATAAAGTAAGCTACAGTATACAGCTTTACATTTTTGACTCGGGTGTATTAGTGATCATGATAAATATTTTGTCAATTTCTTTCTGATGATAAAAAGTAATGCATATTTATGTATCTGTGTTACAGGCCAAGTGGCTCCAGCCTGGTTTAGGGGTCTACCCTTTCTCATCATGTCTTGCCACCCAATAAAGTAAGCTACAGTATACAGCTTTACATTTTATTTATTTGACTTGGGTTTATTAGTGATCATGATAAATATTTTGGCAATTTCTTTCTGATGATAAAAGTAATGCATATTTATGTATCTGTGTTACAGGCCATTCACAAGTGGCTCCAGCCTGGTTTGGGGGTCTACCCTTTCTCATCATGTCCTGCCACCCAATAAAGTAAGCTACAGTATACAGCTTTACATTTTATTTATTTGACTTGGGTTTATTAGTGATCATGATAAATATTTTGTCAATTTCTTTCTGATGATAAAAGTAATGCATATTTATGTATCTGTGTTACAGGCCATTCACAAGTGGCTCCAGCCTGGTTTGGGGGTCTAGACTTTCTCATCCTGTCCTGCCACCCAATAAAGTAAGCTGTACAGTTTTATATTTGATTTATTTGACTTTTGGTCCACACATTAGTCATACAAGATAACCATATACTTTTGTAACTGGTGTTACCAGTTCAGGATGAATTGAAGGTAAATGTCGACATACTGTACATTAATGCCTTTCTCTGCTGTTTTTATTTCAGAAGAGCAATAACTAAAGGCCTCTGCAACTGCTTTTACCAGGTAAGGATGAATTGCAGATACATTTTACCATAAAAAAGAGGTTTTGTCTGCTTTGATAAAGTCCTCATTTCCAGTACCTACAAAGCTCTATAATTCAGCATCTAACACATTTTTGTTTAATCTGTGCATGCAAATGCTGTAGTATAACTAACAAGTAGTTGTATCTGTGAACCGCTTTTCTGTTGCCTTTTTTAATTTTAAAGTAACAGGTCTTTGCCAACATGTCTTAAACCCTCATTATATTTACTGGAAGACTACACTGTGCACTAGATGTGATAGCGGCATGTACAGTATGTTTGAAAAATTAGACTAGTCTTCTAAAACTATTTTCATACTCTGCGAGTGCTTCACTTGTGGACCCAGTGTAGCTGTCTAGTTACAGGTGGTGGATTGTGTCACCATTACAGCAGCCTGCTGGTGGCCGGTACCTTTATATTGATGTTGCTGACATTCCGTTGAAAAGTAGGTAGTGATGTACTGTATATGCTTCCAAATCTTAACTCATTTTGTTACGCTTGTATGATTACAGATGCTGTGAGAGAGCCATGCCCTGAAAAAACGCCAGCCACCAGCCACCCAGCCACCAGCCTATGAATGAATTGAATCAAATAATTTAATAAATAAATCAAATTACCATGAAATGCATTTAATCTTGTTTTTGTTTTTTGCAAACCTATATAGACATACACAATATAAATAAACCTTATGAGCCTATATATTACTGTAGGACATAGCAATTAATAATTATTATCAATAAACTCACATAAACATATAGTGGATTAAAAATTTAAATATTTTTTAAAGAGGAATTTTAATGTAGCAGCAATCATTTGGCACAATTATGGCCTCATTTTGGGCCACTTGTGGTTAAGTTTTGGCACCTTTTTGGCTGGATTTGGGGGATTTTGGGCTCTTTTTGGGGCAATTATGGTCATATTTTGGAATGCCACAATTGGTTTTGGGTGGGTTTTGGGCGAGTTTTGGCCTACCTTTGTTTTGATTCTGGTATGCCAAATGTGGGCCATTTATGGGCCGTACATCCTTCCAAAACTCTGCCAAAACGGCAAGCCAGTTTTGGGCCAAATTTGGCCCATAAAGATTTTGCTATCTGGGTACAGTATATAGGCCTGCAAGTGTTGGAGTTCCTGTTTGATACAGCTAGTTTGATACTGCATATCAGCAAAAATTGCTATGCAGCAACACGACACTCAAAAAGTGACTCCATGGTAGTTTTGTAAGGCTGTGTCTTAGATGGTGTTATAGGAAATGCTGTTTTTGCATATTTCAGCCATTCTTCTTTTCGCCCTTTTGGCAAACCTCAGTTTCCCTCTGTTCTTTTCATTTGCAGTGTATTCGTGGGACTTGAGCTTTGAATAGTAGTCTGAGAACTTGTTGAAGAGCATAGATATTGGCATACCATTCAATATTATTCCTAAAGAAATGCAGCCGAAAGCAAAGATCCGCCCAAACACAGTCTCTGGGTATACATCTCCATATCCTACAGTTGAAATACTAACCTGCAATAAAGAAAGACATTCAGTTTCATACAGGAGCACAAGTAAGCATACTGTACGTGAAATTCCATTCACATTCCAAAAGTATCATATGGTGACTAACTAATTAGCTAATTATGGAACCGAATAATAAGGTTATTATTCTGATAGATATACTAATGACAAAGTATGTGATGTATGTACAGGTCTGGACAGCTATAGAATTAAAAAAATGCAGGTTGCTTTCAACAGAGCTAAATGAAAATCATAAATGTGAAAATCAACAGACAAAATATTTTTAAAAAATTGTCAAGTGGGCTGCTGCAGTGGTTTCTTAGAGCTAAAAGCCAAATTAAATTCCCGACACAGTGACATTATCCGTTTGTACTGATCTATGTTTGCATACTTACTGCAGCCCACCACCATGCATGTGGAATGCTGGTGAAGTTAGTCCGAGGGACGTCATGCTCAACGGAGTAGACCATAGCGGAGAAGGTGAAGATGCCCATGGCGATGAAGAGGAGCAAGCACCCGACCTGCTGATAACTCTGCACTGTAAAAAATAAAAATGTGCTTTATCCAGTTTAAATGATTTTCTGAATCATTACTATGAAAAAATCTAATTACCATACAAGAATAAAGAAAAACATGTTAGATCAACAGTTTGACACACAAATGTTTCCAAACATGCATTTGTGAGTAAACTGAACTTGGAATATTAAGTTCCCAGGCTGTGGTGCCAAATGATTGGCATACACGGGGTTTCCCATAGATATTTGAAGGGGTTTGTTCTCTCGTCGACACAACGCAAACGGTTCTCTTTTATCAGCAAGACTTGCATGGAAGACTTCGTGAAGCACGCTTGAGCTTGGAAATGTAAGTAACTTTTTTGATATTGTATTCTAGTTATGAAGTGATTTTGAATAACCTTGTTAGGTTCCATGACATACATCTAAACTAGAAAGTGCTTTTTACCGTGAGAAACCACTTCTGCTAGTCAGTCAGTGCTAGCATTTCAAGGACGTTATGGTTGGGCTTTAGCTAGCAGTCTCTCTAAATAACATACAGTTAAACAGAGTAGCTGCTAGTTAAAAAGTTTCAGCCATGCCACCAACTAGGCTACTACATAATTTATTGGTTCGCGTAATGTATCATCGTTGTGCCACCAGGACTGCAAGTTGTTAAATGAGATTACAACTCTTGTTTAACTAGGCTAATTGCTGACGTCTTTTTATGTAGACTATCAGCTAGCCTGGACAAGACTAGATTAGCTGCTACTCTTCCATTGGCAGCTAATACTTGTCTTGAAGATGTAGGTGCCCAGTTTTCGCGTTATCCATACAACATGCCGTTTTCATTTCAATGGCCCATATTGACAGGTGAATTAGGGAATTTACGTTTTCATCGATGGGTTAGCCTATTTACTTATTTATGTCTTAAATATATGCAGAATGGGTTAATGGCACACAGCACTCCTTGGTTTATGGTTCTGGTCATGGCAATTATTTCTCAGTTGTCAATTATATTCCAAACAATGCCCTCTGCTTAACTAAGTAAAGAAAGTAGTGAAAACATGTCTTCTCTGCCAAGGCTAAACATACTAGACGTTTGTTACACTTGTCATTCAGGCAATAACATGAAACATTTTTAACACATTTGGTTATCTTTATGTGAAAATGTATTTTATTTATTGCTATGGAAATAGTGTTGATTGTTAGTCAGGTACATTTATGCATTTAGCAGACTAAAAGCGACTTCCATTGGTCATATATCCATTACTTCAGGGCCAGTCTCCCCTATATATGGTGTTATGTTGTGATAGCCTACATTGTGACAATATATCAAGTGGTATTAGGTAGTGATGTTTGTGTGGTATCTAGGTTACATGTATTTATTTGAATGAGACTCACAGCATGGTACTTTTAGCACTATAGGTCTTGTCAAGTTGAGTACAGTGACTATAGAGAAGTGGTTATTGTTGAAATCGATGACCTGAATCATTACTATCCCTTGGCAGCCTATGCAGTTGGAGGAAAGCTCTGGGTGACACCTAGGACACACTTATGCTAAGAGAAAATGGTAAGTGGTATTTACAATGCTCGAATGTTAAAAGTTAAAGGAACACTTCACCGTTTTTTCATATTAAACTATGTTATTCCCTTAACTAAGACGAGTGGATACATACCTCTCATGTTTCAATGCATGCACTCACTGGCTCTGGCGGGCGGCACTACTTTGATAGCACTTAGCTAGCCCAATTCATTCATTAGGATCCAAACAGAGATGAATTTAGAATTGATCAAACATCTCCATGTTTTCCCTATTAAAATACAGTAGCATGAGTAGTCACACGTTTTATTTTGTCTCACCATACTTGGTCGTGTGACTACTCGTGCAGCTGTATTTTAATAGGGAAAACATGGAGGTGTTTGGTCGCTTCTAACTTCATCTCTGTTAGGATCCTAATGAATGAACTGGGCTAGCTAAGTGCTATCAGAGTAGCGCCGTGCGCCAGAGCCAGTGAGTGCACGCATTGAAACGTGAGAGGTATGTATCAACTCGTCTTAGTTAAGGGAATAACATAGTTTAATATGAAAAAACGGTGAAGTGTTCCTTTAAATATGTCATGATCATTTTCTTTACTAACCTGCACAACTCTTTTCTGCAGGCACTGCTACTTCGTGTCATTGTATCTGCTAACGAGGCGCGACGTGTCAAACTTACCGAAGAGCCACAGTCTGTAGATGCACTGATTGACTTCTTACGAGAAAAACTTCAGCTGCAAGGAGACTTTTCGTTACAATTTGAGGACTTGGACAATGCGCTATGTGATTTATCAGATATAGCTGAACTACCAAAGGGTCGTGCAATCTTGCACATAAAGTGGAAAGTGCCTGTCACTGTAAGTGAACTGTGTGACACTCAGTCTCTTGGATCTATATCGTCTCTGGATACGGCAAGTTTAGGTTCTCCGGGGCGGCCTTCATCTGGCGCTTCACCTGACTTTTCGCCTGGCTGTTCACCTAGCCCTTCTACCAACCCTTCACCAGACCACCCAAATGACCAAGATGAAGCCTCACTGGAGGAACAGAGACTGCTTCTAGTGGAGGCATCCAAGAAGGCAAGATTAGATGAGTCTCTCATCAAAGAGAAAATGGATTTGACCTTCTCACTGAGGCGAAAGGAGGTTGTTGACAAACAGCCCATGGTGCAAGATTTGAAAGATAGATGGCCAGCTTTGTTCTTTAAAGACCAGGTAGGAATGGCTGTAAATACTTCTAAACAATTTTCCATTTTTACAGGTCAGCATTACACATTTTCTCAATGTATGACTATTCCTCTGTACATGTTTGTTTTTTCCTGCATTTAACAGATTGGTGAGGAGTTTTTCCGTATTACAAATAAAGACTTAGTTGGAACATTCAGAGCTGCAGTTGAAAAATATGCCCCCCTCCTGCTGAGATTGTACCGAGCCCGAAAAACAGAGTTTGGCAAGGATCTGAATGAGATACTGAGAAGGCTTGATGATGAGGTGTGTGCACAGTACACTACACTACCAAACTATACTTTCACCTAGTGTGATGAAATTGAATGTGTTGAATTACTCGTCTTGCTGTTATTAGAACTCTTTCTATTTTTTTGTTTGAGACTACCAACATTGTAAGACACCGCGAGGAAGCAGCCATGAAAGGACTTCCTGTGTTCCTACGTGAAGATCCTAATCAACTTTTCAAACAGTGTCTTGTAAGTATTAATGGTCATTAATAGAACTTCGATTTTACAAGCATAGAGATGCTAAAATGTTATATTGTGTAAAAATGTGTTAATTTCAGTAATTCAATGTAAAACATGAAACTTGTACTGTATATTATATAGATTCATTAGACGTTAAGTGAAATATTTCTAGCCATTATTTGTGTTAATTATGATGGCTGCTTACAGCTTAAGAAAACCCCAAATTCAGTGTCTCACAAATCAGAATATCACCTACAACCAATAGCTTTTAATAAAGAAATGTCAGCCTTCTGAAAAACATGTTCAGGTACAGTATATGCCCTAAATACTTTTGTCCTTTTGCATGAAACACTGCATCAGTGTGGTGTGGCATGGAGCCAATCCGCATGTGGCACTGCAGAGGTGTTATGGTTCCTTTAAAAGTAGCTTTCAGCACATCTGCATTGTTGTATCTCATACCTCTGATCTTCCTCTTGACAATACTGCACCACATAGATTCTCTATGGGTTTCAGGTCAGGCGAGGTTGCAGGCCAATGACGCACAGTAATTCCATGGTCATTAAACTTAGGTATTGGTAATATGGGAATTACAGTGCTTGACTGGCCAGCAAACTTACCAGACTTGAACAACATAGGGAACCTATAGGGTATTCTCAAGAGGAAGATGAGACATGAGACCCAACAATGCAGACAAGCTGAAAGCCTCCATCAAGGCAACCTGGACTTCCATAACACCTCAGTAGTGCTACAGGTGGGTTGACTCAATGCGACGCCACATTGATGTAATCCATGCAAAAAGAGGCCAGACCTATACTGTGGTCATATACTGTATGTGTGAATATTATTTTTCAGATGGCAAACATTTCTATATTAAAAATCCAGTTTTGTATTGGTTTAACTTTGTTAGATACTGAATTTGAGGTTTTGTTTAGCTGTAAGCCATAATCATTCAAATTAACACAAACAATAGCTAGAAATATTTCATGTAATGTGTAATGAATCTGTATAATATACGAGTTTCATGTTTTGCATCGAATTACTGAAATTAACAAACTTCTCCACAATACAATTTTTTTTTAGATCTACCTGTAAAGTGAAAAATAGAAAATTGGAGAGTTTATTTGTGTTTTACCCTCGGACTGCTTGAGAGAGGGATGGAAAGTTAATTGCCTGGTGTGTGTGTGTGTGTGTCTGTGTGTCTGTGTGTCTGTGTGTCTGTGTGTCTGTGTGTGTGTGTGTGTGTCAGTTTGAGATGTAGAGGGGATGCCTAACTCTCTACAAGAACATTTAACATGTAAGAGCATGTAGTTTGTGTGATGGGAGTTTGAATTGAAAATCATATTTCTTTATGTCCTCAAACAGGAAACTGATTCAGATGACGTGGCTGCCAAGGGAGTCTCTGTGGGAATTCTGTATGTCCTTGAGGACTGTGTGGCTGAAGCCTCATCTCCCAAGATTCAAAACATCGCAGTCATCTTGGAGGAATCAATAGCAGTAGAGGACCTTCCGGATACTCCCACTGCCTTGGCCTACCTTCTTGGCCTCCTTTATGCACTCAACATTTCTTATCCTAAGCACCTTAAGTACACCTTTGAAACACTTCAGAAGGTTTTCATGGACATTGACCCAAAATGCTCTAACCGTGTGCGATCCCTAAAGAAAAAGCTTGGTTTTGCCTAACATTGCAAAAAAAAAAGTAATGCTCATAGTCATCTCTGACTAATTGCTGGCTAGTGACTGAAAAGTTTGTAGAATGTTACAAACATTGTTACAGTTACAGTCTTTGTTTCAGCTGGGAGGCTAGTATTTGTGAAATGTCACACCCATTTGTATTGTTCTCTTAGCAAAACATATATACTGTAGGCTTACAATGTGACATTTGACATGGAATATTTGCTAGGACAATTTTTTTTACTGCAGAATGTTCTTTGTTCTGTGAAGACTTCTGTGAATTTAAATACTGATCAAGACCGAGAAAATCATTCTGAAAAGAGGCCTCTTTTCTGTAATTTTCTTCATCTAGGCTAATATTCTGTCTTGATAATTTGAAAATAAATTGTCTAAGTGTACATTTGTGTATGTGGATTTGCTTTGTTAATAGCTTATACTGTATAATGCAGCTTAAATGGGGAAAAATGGGTTTAGTCAACAAAGAAATCATCATATTACTAGCTAACATTTTGTACTATGTTGAACTAAAAACTATTTGTAAGGACAACAGCATTTTTGTAGTTGGGATAATCACATCATTGTTAACTCAACAAACAAACTTACGTTGGCAGAATGATGAATTTTAAGTTGTGCCCACTGGCAGAACGAACAATTGTTCGTAAAGACAACAGCATTTTTGTAGTTGCGAAAACGCAAAAATCTTTGTTGGGAAAACATGAAATTTTGAATGCAGAAGGTTGCCATTGAATTTCACGTTGTCACAAGCTTTTATTTTTTACAGTGTGCCTCAGGGTGAAGCCAAAAGCTCGCAGCCCTGTTGAGTGGCGTGCAAGTTTGAGGATCCTGAATATGCGCATTAGCCGCATAATACGCATCACCTGACCTAACTTGCCCACCTGACCCACTGTCTTCAGGTCACTGCCAGGTTTGACCAGGTCCTGGCTGTCAAAGCATTCCAGGGCAATTTGCAGGTAATGTGGCAGAATGGCGATCAGATCCACTGTGTTCAGCATACTTTTGGCAAAGTGTTTCAGGTTTGGTGTTGAGACTAGACGTAGAAGATATTCCATAGTGAAAAAGACAAGGCAGGCACCCTCAACATATTCACAATGAGTCTTCCCACTCAGTTGGCCTGTTGGGCTCCTGTACTGCATCTCCTCTACGGAGTTCAATGTCATTGCTACTAGTGACATCAGCACAAACATGCTTGAAGCTACTGCAATGAGTTTGGCAGGCACTGAGGAGAAGGGATTCTCCATTAAATTCCAGACCTTTTGCCGCAGGGATCCCATTATCATGTTCTGAAATGCCTCTTCGTTTTCCTCAACATCTACCTCAGCCAGAAGCTCCTTCTGAATTTTCAATTGCTCATTGAGATCATCTTGTCTTTCCTCGAACATGATGCGGCAGCAGCGATGGGAGTTCTTGATACGAACTCCCCAGTAGTTTATTTCCTCCAGAAAGTTCCGTGTACACAGTTCGTCTTTAATCCAGAGCACTCCAGTCCTGTAGAAATTAAAGATGCTGTTGAATACGTTTGGGTCCCGGTCGAAAAAGTACTCATTGTTTGTAACAGTGTAATCATCACAGAGGTCTAGCTTCTTGCAGTGGTCCTTGAAGGTAGCGAGCATGCCAAGTCTAGTCTTTGGATATCTGGCGACCACCCCCTGAGCAATATGATAGGACTTGCCACCCACGTTGATGTTCAGTACACAGTTCTTGACTGGTGATGAGAACACTGGCGGTGAGAATACGTCATCTTCTTCATCCTCACCAGCATATGGATCATAAATATCTTCTTCTATATCATTCAAGGAGCTCCACTGTTTGATCCAGTTGTCCTTCACAAATGGTAGAGGGCTGTACACAGGATCAGTAGAGGAATATGATAGTCCACCAACTTTGTAATTTGGAAACAGACTCGGTCTTCTTGCCTTTGGATCTAACATTGTGACTAGTTTTCTCCTTACACAACAAGCTCACTGCCTGGTCTTTGTGAACATTCCCTTTATTTAAGCACTGAGGATGTGTCAGTATGCAGGGTTGCATGTCCAACAGGGCTCTCTGGGAAGACCCATGTGCTTACAGAGCATTTTAAATACCATTATCCCCCCCTAAGCTCATGCTGTTGCTGTGACGTCTTAGCTGTGTTTTGTGGCCATGAATGTCTGTGGTCTTGACTTTAGAGTTTAGCCCGTAGTCGTTCCAAGTTCAACTCTAAAGATAATATGCTGATGACAAAACACAGGAGTTCATTATTTGTTTCCTTGTTAGATAAACTAAAACACTGATGAATGTTCATGTTTACAATGTTCCCTATAAGTTATGCTTCACTAAATTAAACCCTCAAAATAACTATGACATATTTTCTCAAACATAAAGGTGACTTCCATGTAGCTCATGTCACTATAAGAAAATACTAAGAGAGTATTGAGGGTAGGAACCATTTATAATGTAATTCCATTCAAGAAAAAACAAATCTCTTTACAGAAATTTAGGACTTAAGTGTCACGGAATCCACAAGTCAAAGGGGAGATATGAAAAAATCCTTTTCATACATGACTCTTACTTAAAGTAATACTAAAATAGGATTAAGGTATTGGAGAAATCATATTAACAGCTTAATAACATAGAAGACAACTGTTACATAATACATCTGCAAATGGCATGCATAACTAGAATCATTATGCACATAAGTTTAACTTGCCAAATGATTTGGGCCTTCAGGGGAGGTCTTAACTATGTGTGTTAGTGGGTCAGAAACGCAGTGGGGTGTGATCAGATTTCAAGTCAGGTTCAAGGAGCTTCCTTAGTTCACTTTTAATATGGATGGTCTTGGTCTGCCACACACACACACACACACAAAAATCTATTCACAAGCTATCAATCAACCTGCGAAACAAAACAATGTCCATTTAAGCTCGTAACCGGATCTTGAAACTTTTAGCTATTTTGTGAATATACAGCACTGTCCTGTGAGTAGCTTAGGCATGCTTAACAGATTAACTCCTCCAATAGATCAGATTAGAGACAGTTATCATTTTAGGACAACAGAGGGCACAATGTATGTTTCTAATCTCTGTGTGGCAGATGTACATTCCCTGTATTGCTTACTATATGGTTGATTGTAAAAGGTCATGCTTAGGTTATGCCTTAGTTATAGATAGATGTTATGGTCTAGTATTGTAAAAATATTTTATTGTAGTATACTTGAAGATGGTCAGGGTTTTGTTTTAGGCCCTTAGGGACATTGTCTTATGGAAATTACAACTACTAATTACTAATAGCCCTACACATTTGAGAAAATTAAAATGAATGAAGAAAACATGTTACCTATGTTTTGCATAGGCCTATCACCATGAACATGTGTTTCAATTGTCTTTTGGAGAAAAAAGTCACATGGAGGTGCAAGAGGATATTCAGTTCTATAGTCCAACAGTTCTCTGATCCCTGATGGGGCTGAGTATAGGCTCCTGCGTGTATGCTAGCGTGTAGTAGAAGAAAATCAATCTAAAGCCCATCCAGATTGGGCCATGTGGATATAAATAAATCATGTCAACAGATGGATTGCCTAAGTGTAAATATGTATGCACTGTAGGCTTACAATCTGGTTATACTCTGAACCTTATAGCCTACTTGACACTTAATGAATACATAGATTATTTTAGGTCCTAAGGCCTCGAGACATCAGTTTCATTTATTTCATTAATCAGTTTTTTCATTAATTCATTCAACTCCCCTGCCTGAAAAGCGGGTTCATGCTTTTATATCTAGTCGATTAGACTACACTTTTTCCTTGACTGACAAAACAGATCCCAAAGCTTATCCAACATACCGGAGCCAGAATACTCAGATCATTGATGGGTGTAGCTCCCTCCTACATTTCTGACATAGATAGATAGATAGATAGATAGATAGATAGATAGATATAGAAGCAAATTCACCAGTCATATCCCTAAGATCCTCAGGTAAAGGGCTCCTTGCAATACCAGAATGAACTCAAATTCAGCACATGGTGCCTTTAGTCATGGAATTCCCTGCCTCCTGAGCTAAGAACTTCTCTGACAGTAGGCCTATTCTTTTAAAGTCAAACTAAAAACATATCTGTTGTCACAAGCTTTTAATCAGGCGGGCTATTCAAGTAATTGTTTTGATTTAAATTATTTATTATTATTATTATTATTATTATTAGTAGTAGTAGTAGTAGTATTCCTTTTACTTAGGCTATTGCTATTTATTATCATTGGACATTTCATCATTTTGTAATTATTTTTTATGTTATGTTAATGTACATCTTTTTATGTTTAGCCTAGGCCTACCAGTTTATCTTTATTGTTTGGTCGTGCTTCTTTTGTTATTCTCTTTTGGAGCACATATGACATGCGCTTTAATAAAGTTTAGTTAGGCCTACTTACTTACTTGATTGGCCTACTTGACACTTGTCTCTGTAGGCCTAATCTGGCATCACAATAAAGGCTATATTTTTACACCTCTGTGCCCATGGTTCAGGCAGGTATTCAGATAACTGTGATAACTGATGATAGGAAAATAAGTATGAACATGTCTTTGTGGGATCCCTACTACAGACCCACGTGTTACTGCGCATTCTGTTGGCAGTCCTCAACTTGGCCCTAGCCGCCGGCACAAGAGCCGCCCGACGTGAAGTTAAGTCATCATCGTATCAAAACAAAATATGGCTGCCACTGAAGTGGGGTGTGAACACTACGTGCGCAGCTGTCGGCTGAAAGTGAGATTTCATTTACTTACAAAAACTACAGTGTTACACATTAACCTTTGAACAGACAATGTTGTGTGCCCACTGTTTAATGTCAAATAACTTCTATGATCGGGGTAGATGATCATGCAATGGAACCAAGCGTGCTATTGCTAGCTAGCTACTAGCAGTCAACTTGCATCGAAATGATAACATCACAAGCTAGCAATCAAGTAAGCGGTATGAGCAAGCTTCCAAATTAGTCCCGTAAAGTAGCTAGTTGAATTTGTTGGTAACGAAACTGTTCTACATTTACATTGTTAATAACAACGGAAAAGGAATAGCTACGTGCCCGGGAAATGTCATTGAGATTTAACATCAGACTTTGAAGTGGCAAGCTAGCTAGCCGGTACAGTTAACTAGCTGACTAGCTAGTTATCCTATCATTACGGTTCTCAGTGGTTGATTTCGCAAATGCAATGTGTTAAAGATGTTAACGTGTGAGTTTACAGTGCAGGTTGTATGTTGTTACAACCATTCTCATCGATAAATATCATATGGCATAGGCACCTTGCTGTGAGAAGCTCTACGTGTGTAGACTGTGCCACGATGCTGTAGAAGACCATCAAATGGACCGATTTCAGGTTAAGGAGGTCCAGTGCATCGTATGCAATGCCATACAAGAGGTAACTTCACTCTAAGTTCATATAATTTTCTGTTTTTAGTATTGCTACCTAAAAGGTGATGTTAGAATTGCTTTCCAATGTCTTATTACAGTAGGCAAATTACTCAATGATTCTTTTTTATTACAGGCGCAACATTCTTGCAAGGAGTGTAACGTGGAATTTGGGGAATATTATTGCGGTATTTGCCATTTGTTTGACAAGGATAAGAAGCAGTATCATTGCAAACCTTGTGGAATATGCAGGTAATATTCCTATATGTGTTTTTGAGATGTGATTGTGTTTCTGCTTGTCCTTGTCACATATATGACCAACACATCACTGTAGTCCATGAGATGAAGAAGTCCCAAAAGAGAAAGAGAATGAATAGCAATTAGACAACAGCAGCTAATTTCCTCTTATTATCAAACTCGTAATTAGATGGCATCCTCTATTAAGTTATGCCATTCACTCATACATTCAGTTCTCATACGTGATTGGATATTGTTGTTTACGCTAATCATATTGTGTTTTTTGTGCATTAATTTCAAATAAATAATACCGTATTTTCCGGACTATAAGTCGCACTTTTTTTCATCGTCTGGCTGGCCCTTACAAATGAAATTTAACATGTTTTTGAATAATTACAAAATGAAAGAGGAGTAAACATTGCTGTCTACAGCTGTCTACAACTACAGATGGGCGGCCATTCACGCCTTCTCACCATTAATATTAATCTTTTTGGCCTTTGTGTCTAGTTACAGCCTCTGTCTGTTCTTGGTCTTGGATTTTGTGAATACATTTCTGAATAAATGCGACTTATAGTCAGGTGCGACTTATATATGGCATTTTCCTCTTCATGAGGCATTTTTTGACTGGTGCGACTTATACTCCGGAAAATACGGTATCTATTGGACATTGCCAGTATATTATCTGTATTTTATTTTATGTACTTTAAGCTACCTGGCCAATAAGCATTGATGTGTGTGATTCAAATTCACCATGTGTGCTAACACACTTGGCCAGTAAAACTTGATTTTGAGTCAGATATGTAACCAGACTTTTGTTAGAGACTCATCATAGCATGCCATATTTTTCTCTCTCATAGGATTGGACCAAGGGAGAAGTACTTTCACTGTGAGAAGTGCAATCTGTGTTTAGCCAGTAATCTTCAAGGCAATCATAAGGTATTGAGGTCTTCATGTTCTTCGGGGCAGCCGTGGCCTACTGGTTAGGGTTTCGGGCTTGTGACCGGAATGTTGCCCGACCAGTCCACGGCTGAAGTGCCCTTGAGCAAGGCATCTAACCCCTCACTGCTCCCCGAGCGCCACTGGTTGGGCAGGCAGCTCACTGCTCCGGGTTAATGTGTGATTCACCTCACTGTGTGTTCACTGTGTGCTGTGTGTGTTCACTAATTCGGTTAAATTGGGTTAAGAAACAAATGCAGAGAAACGAATTTCCCTCACGGGATCAAAAAAGTATGTACTCTATTCTATTCTATTCTATTCTTACAGCCAGGGCTTAAAGTGGGTCGAAACCAGTCCAGCACCTCAGATAGATAAATTATTAAATTAATAGAGTCATGCCAACAATATAGCGCGATGGTATTATTATTATTATTATTTTTTTTTTAATTGCATGCACCGCAAAATATTTCCATCCAAAGATAAAAAATCGAAAGTTTAACCTCTGAATATCTTTTAAAGTATGCCAGATTGATGCATTAAAGCGTTAAATATGCTAAATTTTCTTTCAGGTGAGCATGCCCCTGGGCCCCCCAGGGGGGTTTGTACCCTAGTGCAACTGAAATTATCCTATACTGTACGTGCATCTCGTCGGTGATTGGCTGGAACAGTTTCGTTATGTTTCAAGGTCCAGGCTAGGCTGGGTGAACCCTGTCTGAACTTCCGGCGAATTTGGATTTCGCCCGGCAGCTCAGGCTGGAAACCTGCACATCAATCTCTTCTGTTTCCTGCCAGAAACTTTGGCTCCAATCAGAAACTAGCTCATCCAAAAGACGCACTGGATCGTTGGTCTGATTGGTTGAAGGACTATCCAAGCGTACGGAGTCATTTGAACGATGCCCATTGATCATGCCTCTTGTGCAGTAGAAAAAAAGCACAGCTTCCCCATACTAATATTCAATCTTAAAAGATTGAGCTTAGTATGGTGATAGCCAGACTAGGTCCAGGTCGTTTTTGGAGCCTGTGCTGTCCACAGAGACCACATTTGTTTTGTACAGTGTATTCAGGGCACAGACAACTACAGGATGGTGATGTGATGTTTGCTGTATTTGACAAAAAAAATGTTTTAGCTTAGAAACCGTGTAATATCACTTAGTACCTTTTAATCTTTGATTTTTCTTTGGATTGTAGTGTGTGGAGAATGTGTCCAGACAGAATTGTCCAGTTTGCATGGAGGTAAGTGACACCTTTTAAACCTTAAAACTGTAATACTATCTTTGGATTTTAGTTATCATCTGGAGGGCAACTGAGTTGTTTGTTTTAAGACATGTTGCTTGTAAATGTTGATGGGTGTATGTTGAGTGAATACACGATTTGTCTGTGGTGTCATGACCCCTGTGCTCCAATGTTTTGATTTGCCACAGAGAAACATAAAGATTACTGTTTTATTCCCACAGGATTCAGTATTAATACAATCTTGACTCTTAAGACTTATTCATCTAACTTTGTATTGGGTATTTGTTCCTGAATTAAGTGTTTGTATTTGATCTTGCATTGTTTTCAGGACATTCATACATCTAGGATAGGAGCTGATGTGCTTCCTTGTGGTCATTTACTTCATAAGTATGTGTTATACGTTTTGCCAATTTGACTGAATGTTTGTACATCATGCATCATGCAGCATAAACATACCTATAAACCATATAAACCATACCATATAAACTTTTGTTTTTCATTTGCAGAACTTGCTTCATAGAGATGTGCAAAACAGGGTAATGCATATTCCTTTACTTATACTCAAAAATATATGAAAAGTGGTCTCTGGTCATCAGTTCTTCAATAGCGGTACCAGTTGTTGTTTTAGCTGTATATGTTTAACAATTATTATGTTCTTTGTGCATGCCAATGAAACAGTATGATACTTGGCCATTTCTCTATTGCCCCTATATATAGTGCCTACCGCTGCCCGCTCTGTATGCACTCTGCTTGCGATATGCAGGCTTATTGGGAAGAGAGGGACAAGGAAATTGCCCAGTCACCAATGCCTACTGAGTACCAGGATGCTACTGTCAAGGTATTCTATATTGATATAATGACTGACTGCTATACACATAATGGTGTGACAAAGTGCTCTGGCTTTGTTTACACCACAGACTCATTTTCAACTAGAAATCCTACTCCTCTCTGGGTCACAATCATCTTGTCTATCATAATAATAGTCAAACCCGTCAGTCTTTTATGATAAAAGCTTCTTCTTCATCTTTTTTTTGTTGTCTGCTCCTATTCTAAATGAACACCCATGTATACGGTCGTTCTAATTGACTGCTGTATCTTCTCAAGGAAAAGTAGCAATAATGGCTATTCCGATCAAAGATTCTAAAAAAAATGTGCTTGAGAGCACCTGATAGGAATACATCGTGCCTCATGTTAACAGACGGCACATTTTTTTCAATCGGAATGACAAAGAAAGAATTTCCATGTAAACATGGCCTATGTTTAGGCTTTCCGATCAATCTCATGTTGATTCTGTTGTTCCATTTTAGATCATTTGCAATGACTGCCAAGCTCATTGCACGGTGCCCTTCCATGTCCTGGGTTTGAAGTGTAGCGGCTGTGGATCGTACAACACGGCACAGGACGGGGGACTGATCCAGCCTCCACAACCAGAGCCTCAAGAGCCTCCGCAGCAGGATGCGCCCCCCGACCCTTGACCCATCTCCCTCCTTACCTCCCACGTCAGACTCTGAACGCAAGGACGCACACTCCCTCCGCAGTCACGTATAAGGTTTGAGATGATGCAGAAAAAAACCCAGTTGCTGTGATCACAATCTCAGGACACTTATCAGAATTTATGCCCACGATAAAAGTGAGTAGTAGAGCATTTCCCCTTTAGATTTTGTTACCAATAGAAGTACATTTACTATCAGTAATTGTAGCATTTATTAAATGGCTACAAGCGATGTTCAGATAGAAGTGATGACTGTAAAAAGTGAGAAGATGGCTAATTTTGTCTCTAATCCACTAATACTATCGTGAAACACACTGACAATTACATAATTTTATTATTTTCAGTACCCGTGCCAGGGAAGCACCTCCACATGTCTCTTTGTCTGTATTATTAAAATGTTTGTACTCCCCATCACAAAAAATAACATACATCAGTCCATCTTTCATGTTTGTTTAGAGGATTGCGTATATAAAATGCGAAGATTAACCATGGAGAAAATGGTCACAGAATACAGTGTCATGTTGTTACAAATAAAAGTAACGATAATGTAGGAGCAGGGCTTGTGATGATCATGCATTTCCGTTGACAGTTATTTATAGTTGAGTTTCTTTAATGAAGAATGTCTCTGCTGCTTTTCCCCTGGTGTCTGCAGGAGCTATTGAATCTGAAGGTATTTGCATTAATAAAAAACAGCAAAACATGCAACATGAATTCAGTTTTGATAACACCTAGAAGATGTAACAAATGAAAGATTTTAAATTTAAATAAAGATTTTATGCTATATTGTATTGAATTGCATGTTATATTTACAGTGTTTTCCATCACATTCTATATATCTATAATAGAATAGAATTTATAGGATGTGTGTGTGTATAAGCTGCTCACGTATATGTATACACAAAAGCTGACCGTGTGCCTGCGCCACAGAATTACAAGAAGCCACTGGAGATGTACTGGTGTCTCTGGTGACCCTCTTCACCAGGGAGGAAACAGTGTGTCAGCTTAATATAAACCTTTTCAACTTAAACTGAGCAATGAGGTCTTTCAACTGTAACTTGATCTTGATGTGTCCCAGGCCAGCCAGATCAGGAACCAACCAGCTCCATCAACAGCTTTCCCCATGTGAGATCGGTCATTATAACACAGCAAAAGAACTAATCTAATGGTGGAGACGAACCAGAACCGGAAGTACACATTTTTGTGTTTTTATCTTTACTGTATTTTCTGGACATAAAGATAAATAAATATTATATTGTATTATATTCTAGAACAATGGTTCTCAAACTGTGGTAAGGTTATCACTGATGGTACGCAGATGGTTCAGCAATTGCTGAAGTAAAACTATTTGTTGTCTTTCTTGGACAACAGCAAAAAAAAACAAACATGCAAAACAGTATGTACAATTTAAAACATGTAGTGAAATGGGCCTACGCTACACTATAATGGTGGTACTTGGAGAGCCAGTTGTTTGCTGAGGTGATTGGTACTCATTGTGAAAAGTTTGAGAAGCACTGTTCTAGAAGTATATTTTAAAAATATATGTGATGACGTAGCATTGCTAAAACAACTAATATAATGGGTATCTAAGACTTGCACAGTACTATACAATTTATACATATATCCATCTTGAAATATATTTTTGGAAATTCCTTTATGCCCAGCCATGGTTAAACATTTAATCACCAATCTCTGGAATGCCGGTGGTATCTCCTCTTCCTGCCTTGGAGATTATTGAGTCTTGGGTGGTTGCAGTTGGAAATGTAGACATAGAATCTTGAGTGGTTCTGGGCAGAGCTGTAGAAGTAGATTGTTCAGTTTTTTCGGATGGAGCTGTAGATGCAGGTTCTTGAGTGTTTTCGGTTTGAGTTGTAGGGGTGATTGCTTCAGTGGTGTCCTTTGAAGTGGTCGAAGCCAATGTTTTTGTATTTTCACTTGGTGTTGTAGAATCAGATGCTTGAGTGGTGTCAGTTGGATTAGTAGAATCAGATTCTTGGTTGGTGTCAGATGGAGTTGTAGATGGAGGTTCTTGAGTGGTTTCAGCTGGGGTTGCAGATGAAATTTCTTGAGTGGTTTCAGTTGGAGTTGTAGAAGTAGATTCTTGATTGGTTTCAGTTGGGTTTACAGATTGAGGTTCTTCAGTGCTTTCGGGTGGAGTTGTGGAAGTAGATTCTTGAGTGGTTTCAGTTGGAGTTGCAGATGGAGGTTCTTGAGTAGTTTCAGTTGGAGTTGTGGAAGTAGATTCTTGAGTGGCTTCAGCTGGAGCTGCAGATGGAGGTTCTTCAGTGCTTTCAGATGGAGTTGTAGATGAAAGTTCTTGAGTGGTTTCAGTTGGAGTTGCAGATGGAGGTTCTTCAGTGCTTTCAGATGGAGTTGTAGATGAAAGTTCTTGAGTGGTATGAGTTGGAGTTGTAGTAGATTCTTGAGTGGTTTCAGTTGGGGTTGCAGATTGAGGTTCTTCAGTGCTTTCAGATGGAGTTGTAGATGAAAGTTCTTGAGTGGTATCAGTTGGAGTTGTAGTAGATTCTTGAGTGGTTTCAGTTGGGGTTGCAGATTGAGGTTCTTCAGTGCTTTCAGATGGAGTTGTAGAAGTAGATTCTTGAGTGATTTCAGTTGGAATTGCAGATGGAGGTTCTTCAGTGCTTTCAGATGGAGTTGTAGATGAAAGTTCTTGAGTGGTATCAGTTGGAGTTGTAGATGAAAGTTCTTGAGTGGTATCAGTTGGAGTTGTAGTAGATTCTTGAGTGGTTTCAGTTAGGGTTGCAGATTGAGGTTCTTCAGTGCTTTCAGAGGGAGTTGTAGAAGTAGATTCTTGAGTGATTTCAGTTGGAATTGCAGATGGAGGTTCTTCAGTGCTTTCAGATGGAGTTGTAGATGAAAGTTCTTGAGTGGTATCAGTTGGAGTTATAGTAGATTCTTGAGTGGTTTCAATTGGGGTTGCAGATTGAGGTTCTTCAGTGCTTTCAGATGGAGTTGTAGAAGTAGATTCTTGAGTGATTTCAGTTGCAGTTGTGGAAGTAGATTCTTGAGTGGTTTCAGTTAGAGTTGCAGATGGATTTTCTTCAGTGCTTTCAGATGGAGTTGTAGATGAAAGTTCTTGAGTGGTATCAGTTGGAGTTGTAGTAGTAGATTCTTGAGTGGTTTCAGTTGGAGTTGCAGATGGAGTTTCTTCAGTGCTTTCAGATGGAGCTGAAGATGAAAGTTCTTGAGTGGTATCAGTTGGAGTTGTTGTAGTAGATTCTTGAGTGGTTTCAGTTGGAGTTGCAGATGGAGTTTCTTCAGTGCTTTCAGATGGAGTTGTAGATGAAAGTTCTTGAGTGCTATCAGTTGGACTTGTAGTAGTAGATTCTTGAGTGGTATCAGTTGGGGTTGCAGATTGAGGCTCTTCAGTGCTTTTGGATGGAGTTGTAGAAGTAGATTCTTGAGTGGTTTCAGTTGGAGTTGAAGATGGAGGTTCTTCAGTGCTTTCAGATGGAGTTGTAGATGAAAGTTCTTGAGTGGCATCAGTTGGAGTTGTAGTAGTAGATTTTTGAGTGGTTTCAGTTGGAGTTGTGGAAGTAGATTCTTGAGTGGTTTCAGTTAGAGTTGCAGATGGAGTTTCTTCAGTTCTTTCAGATGGAGTTGTAGATGAAAGTTCTTGAGTGGTATCAGTTGGGCTTGTAGTAGTAGATTCTTGAGTGGTATCAGTTGGGGTTGCAGATTGAGGTTCTTCAGTGCTTTTGGATGGAGTTGTAGAAGTAGATTCTTGAGTGGTTTCAGTTGGAGTTGAAGATGGAGGTTCTTCAGTGCTTTCAGATGGAATTGTAGATGAAAGTTCTTTAGTGGTATCAGTTGGAGTTGTAGTAGTAGATTCTTGAGTGGTTTCAGTTGGCGTTGTGGAAGTAGATTCTTGAGTGCTTCCAGATAAAGTTGCAGTTGGTTCTTGTGTGATTTCAGATGGAGTTGTGGACATAGAGTCTTCCGTGCTTTCGGTCATGGTCATAGAATCTTGAGTAGTGATGGATGAAAATGTAGAGGTGAACTCTTGAGCTGGAGTTGATTGTGTGGTTGGAGAAATTGTTGATTTTGATACAGTCGGCTTGACAGTTTTCTTTCCTGGCCACAACTTCCTAATTTGATCTATAGATGTAGGCATAAAGGCTAGCTTGATTCTGGGTTGGGATTGTGGTGTTCTACGATTTAATCTTCTGTTTGCTAAATCAGAATTGACCTTCCGTAACATAGACATGAAGGAACTTGGAGGAATGGAGATAGGATTGTATTTTTCCTTATGCATTGTAAATGAGAGATATAAAATGGTCTTTTTTTGGTAGCCATTAGAGGTCTGTATAGAGGTCTGGTGCTGTGGGACCTAAAGAACCAACGAGAGAGATTTTAATGGTAGCGATGCATTCAATTAAAATTAATAATTTAAAGAGAATCAGTCATTCAGTCATTTCAAGATAAAACTGATAAAATCTGTAATTTCAAGACATTCATATTGTTAGATAAAGGGCTCCATGTGACAACAGTCTCAAAACAGACAGTTGAGAGAGGTCAAAGACGGATGCGCCAAATGTTTTTAACCATCCAGATGTGCTCTCATCCTCATGTGCTAAGTGATGAATCCCACTTGATAATATGTCTAAGAGTGTGTATTGTTGTCATTGGAATCATTGGACCAACTATATATCTTTAGTTCTGAAATGTACTTATGTTTATGTTGTGTTGGACAATGTGTGGACTGGACAAAATATCAATATTTTTAAAAATAATTTTGATAAGAATGCTCAACCACTCAATTATATCCTTCCCAAGACAAGTGTAAGAATGAGAAAGCATTATAAAATTACATACTGTACATCAAAGGGTACTAGACATAATGTTCATTACATGACCATGAGTCCTCAATCACAGTACAAGTTTTTGCAAAAAACATGTTGCCTATCAGTGGTCAGAATGAATGTTTATCAACCTCTATTGCATGTGTTACATTACATTTTGATAACTCTAAGGCTCAGTTTGTTCTGACCTATAAAAAGAAAAACACTGGGTCCGTGGTTGTTTCGGGAAAGTGTAACCCTAACATGCAATAGCCATGCAATATGAAAGAAAGGAATGTCAAACAGCTTTATGCACTAATGATTGATTTTCTAGAAGGGCGCGCGGGCAGTGCAGTACCTCATCCCCAAATACTCAGTGCGGTACAGCGTGGTACAGCCATAGACTCTGATGCAATAGTGCCCTCTACAGTGACAAAATTAATTCAAACACCGGTAGTTTAAGATAATGTGGGGTAAAAATCCTAAATGAAGCTATTGTTTTATTTATAAAATGTATATACTGAAAGTACACTTATACATAGCCATATTCTGCTACTCTCTGTACTAGTCATCCTGCACAAACACTTATTTGTACTACTCTTATAATGTTACTGCTACTACACTGCAATGGTGCTGTTACTACACTGCACATAACCGTAGACACTGTACATATCAGTCCACATGGGTCATACTGAATATCCATATTTATTTGTTTATTCTTGTATTATATTACTGGTAATACACTGCATATATCTACAGTGCCTATAGAAAATCATAATATCCCTTTGATACTCTAGTTACTTTGTTTGTCATACAGCCTAAAATCAAACCCCATTAAAAAAAAAAAAAAAAAAAAACAGATTTTTACAGTAAGTGTACAACATCAAAATAATGAAAAAAAGGGTAACATTTCTGAAATGTAATAAAATCCGGAAACTAGAATAACAGGGTTTGAGAAGTCATCAACCCTGATTTAATACTTTACATAGCTTCGTTTTGCTTTAATTACAGCCATCAATTACAGCACTTTTCTGCTCTTCTGGTTAGACGCCAAATGCATGTTGTTGTCTCTGCACTTGTACTCTGCACAATGACAATAACGTTGAATCTAATCTAATCTAATCCATCCTAATCTAATATGCCACCTTCACTATGTTCACTAAATTATACACTTCAGTTTAACATGGATAAATACACACCAACAGTATTTTTTCAAAATAAAAACAGATATTCCATTTAATATTGATGTGCCAACCAGTCTAAGACTGTGTAAATATGGAACATTGCTCTACTCACATTTTGAAGAGCCACTGCACTCAGACTTGGGAGGGTTAAGATGATGAAGTACAAGGTCATGTTATCTGAACATTAATCTTGCATAGATCAAAAACAGACTGGGTGTCTTTCTTTTTTATTGAGCTGTAATCAGGCTGTGGCTTAACAGCTATGATTTACATGACTGATGAGTGACACAGTATGTTGGTGAGGAAGTAATGTTTATTCATTTATTCACTTATTCATTTGTTTATGTATTCATTCCAGCATTGTGCAGTGTATCATTTGTTGAACAGTGCCTGAAAAGCAGCCATTTTTGCAAATACAAGGTATTGCATTGAATGTCATCCTTCCACAAACCAAAATAATATTACAATTTAAAATGGAGGTTTTAGTGTATTTAGATCAGCACCTTCATGCATTTAGCATTTGATTAGACTGTATCACCGTGGATACGTGTGTACATTGCTTCATCATTATTGAAAACTCTATACTGAAGGCTCAGTTCAGCCACATTAGTACATACGATGCATGAGATAAACACGAGACAGTACGAACATACGTTTTCTCATGACTCACCCATGAATATGGTGGGCATAATAGCAATTACCAAACATTAAAACTGTCAAACGTTGTCACCTCTAGCAGGTCCAGGCAAAGTGCTGTTGTTTTTCTCTAGTGGGTACGGCTGAGGTGGAACGCCATTGGTGGTCTGCGCTATGGGGGACTCCAGGGCTGGTGTGTTCACTAGGAAAGGAGAAGTGGTGAAGCCTGTTCCTTGGAAATTAAAGTTTTGGTCATTGGTCTGTGGCTCCCAGGTTGTTTCAACAGGTCCTGTGGTTGTGTTGGTGACCTCTAGATGGGTGGCGTCGGCTGTACTCTCTGCCATGTGTGCTGGCTCAACAGGTGGGAGTGGGGCGTCGTGGTTGGTGGCAACTTCTTCTGAGGAAGACTCCAGAGATTCCAGTGATTCACCTCCAGCAGGTCCAGGCAATGTGCTGTTGTTTCTCTCTAGTGGGTACGGCTGAGGTGCAGCTCCACGGGTGGTCTGCGTCGTGGGGGACTCCAGGGCTGGTGTGTTCACTGGGAAGGGAGGAGTAGTGAAGCTTGATCCTTGGAGGTCAAAGTTTTGGTCATTGGCCTGTGGCACCAAGGTTGTTTCAACAGGTCCTGTGGCTGTGTTGGTGATCACTGGATGAGTGGCATGTTGTGTACTCTGGACGGGTGGCAGGACGGGTGGCAGGACAGGTGGGGCGCCGGTGGTGGTGGTGGTGGCGGCGGCGGCAACTTCTTCTGAGGAGGTCTCCTTAGATTCCAGTGATTCCAGGCTGAGTTGGAGGAGAGAACGGAGCTGCGCTGCATCACAGTTGATCTGTTGGACCAGATGAGAATGCAGAGTGATTATGCAGTTATTATTTAGGGACTTCATGAAAACATTTCAAGTGATGTAATATGGAAGGTTATTCTCATCTTGTTAGAGACTTACTGGTATTGAAGAGGCTGTTGCTGAGATTAAGCAAATGAAAAATGCTATTTTAAGTTCACCCATTGTTGTCTTGTGTCCTATGAAGAAACAGAATTGGCCATTTTTAAGCATTTGAAGGAGTTAATGGAATGTCCTACAATACTTGAACTATTTGACACAACAGACATCTGAAACATTCCACAAGGAGATATTATTAAGGATATTGACTGATACAGAGATTTACAGATAGGATTAAATAACATTACCTTACTCACTGTGAACACAAGGTTTCCTGGACAAACTCGCTTGTTAAATCCAAAAGCAAAAGTGGAGCTATCCTCACCAGTCAAGTACAGACTGAAAATAAGACTGGTCAAGGACCATGCCTGCTTATATAAAGCAAGTACATGATTATTATTCCCCCTCAACGGATATCCTCATTGTAATTCTTTTTCTTTGACATCGGCGGAAGTGTATTTTGCATTTTGTTTTGTCAAAAATGAATAGTGAAAATGGCCTTAAAATAAACCTAAATTAGAGACATGAACTACGATGAATGATGACATGTTTGTCAAAACAATGGGTGGTACATATCCCACGTGTGATCATCCTATCATTGGTAAACATGTTGTTTCACTAGACAAACCACAAAATGAAAGGCAGATGCATGCTTCTAAAGATAAGTTACTAAATGCAAAATTTGGAATGTAATCTGTTGATGCCACAAAAGTCAACACGTCTATGCAAAAAGTCACCCTCTAGCCATAAAGTCATGCATTTACAGGAAAGGACAGGTGGTACAAGCAATAGGCAATAAAGTGCATTAGGAATAGCCTACAAAAAATATGTGTCTAGATTAACATTTATAGATAAAATGACATACAAAATTCCCTCTTTAGAAACATTTGACTGTAATATGTCAACAAACTAAAACAAGAATTTGGTGTTATTTGATATCCAGATTTGTTTTTGGGAAATGTATGCAAATGCTTGTTTCATTTGATAATGCCTAATTTTGTTTGCATATTCAAGCATATCACAATACTTGTAATACAAAAAAATAATTGTTTCATGGTAAGATCTATTTGTTCAAAATTGTGTTTTAGGTTTATGACCTTTTAATGGTGGTGGGTTTATCAAAAGTGTAGGGTATGAGATGATATGGATATTTAGAGTGTGGACACTGATCAATTTAAGTGTGGTTTGGTTTTGTCACGTGTTTAACGGATTCAGCGGTCATCACAGTCACCATCTACACGTCAGAATTCCACACACTGTAGCTGGTGTTATTCATTCATCACAATGCTTTTATTAATTGAAAAATGCTCATGGAAATGCCAGGAAACTGGCATTACAAAACCTTAAAAACAGCAGAACATACCACAAATACACATGCCATGAGAAGCCATCAGATCACAGTACGCTAAAGCACTGGTCATTCTTTGGTTATAATGTAACCGTCAATCTGATCAGGGTTCTGACCGACACTTTCAAGCAGCTGTCTCAGAACAGAGGCCATGTCAATGTCAGGCGGAATCACAATACCAGGGAACATGATGACAGGAGGTTGACGCTCATCTGGAGCAATCTGTTGTGAGCCAGGCTTGATATAGGTTGGTCCTCGAGTCGGAGGGAATATGGAGGGCTGAGCTCTAGTTGGTTGTGGGCCTGGGCTGGGCCCGGGCCTTGGTCTGGGTCTGGGCCTAGGGGCAGGTCCTGAGTCAGTCTCAGGAGCATTAAAATCGAAACCAGGGGGGAATTTGAAGTCCTGAACAGCGTTGCCACTGTTAGAAGGGAAACGAAAAACATGAAACTGCTCTCCGTCTGCGCTAGGAAAGAGGAAGATGGGTGGCGGACCACTTGTGACAGCTGGAGCAGGGCTGGGAGTAAAAGGGACAGGTGCAGGAGCAGGTGCAGGATTTGGAGCGGGTGCAGGTTTTGGAACGGGTGCAGGTTTTGGAACGGGTTTTGGAGCGGGTGCAGGTTTTGGAGCTGGTGCAGGTTTTGGAGCAGGTTTTGGAGTGGGTGCAGGTTTTGGAGCAGGTTTTGGAATGGGTGCAGGTTTTGGAACGCATGCAGGATTTGGAGCGGGTGCAGGTTTTGGAACAGGTGCAGGATTTGGAGCAGGTGCAACATTTCCAGGGGGATCTAGATTAATGACAGGTTGATAGTAATCATAGTCATCTCCCAACGTCCATCCCCAGCCCAGTTGACGAGCTTTTCTCAGCTTCTGTATCTTCAGGGAAGAGCATAAACACAGGGGGGTCATACAGAGACTCATGAAACAAACCCCAAAACATTTCAAATACAAGCAGCGGAGAGGTTTATGTACTTACTGAGATACAAGAACACACATGAGCCATCCACACCAACACAATTAAGCTCTTCATCTCTCTAAAAGCAATCCACAAAATGAGCCTTTAAAAAATTATCAGCTTACAAGGTTGCAACCAAACAACAATAGCAATAAAACAAGAAACAGTAACAATAATAAGTAGAAAAAGAAAGAACAGATCATAGAATATTACTTAGATAGTAGATCACCCTCTTTAAATGAAGCTGTCTGTTTTGTGTGCTTCTTGTGCTGGTATCAAGTCAAATATCGTGCCTGTTAAAGCTGTGCAACACATACATTCAACTTTAAGCCACACCTTCTCTACTCAGAACCAGTGTAATTGAAAGAAAAAACATTTTAACCTTTATCGTATGTTTCACAATGTCTGCTGCAACAAGGCTGTACAAGCCCATGCACATGAAGGCATTGGACATTCTCCAGCATTCAGGTCAGCAGGAGGATTTAACCAGATGACAGATGATTGAAATCAGTGTTATAAGGCATCCAAGTACCCACTTCATAGTGAAACTTCAACTGAAAACCTCAGGATCCCTCATCACATACCAGACCACACATACAACTTCACAAAATTGGCCAAGGCCAAAACGATTATCATCTTTATGGTTTGTACTTGCTGAAACAGATCGACATTCCAGATTTGTGTCTCATTTCTTACATAACATAACATTTTAGACTGTAATACTTGTAATACAAAAAATGTATTGTGTCTCAATGTAAGCAGTAAACTTGGAAAGTCTCATGGTAAGATGTCTAAAATTGTACCCTATTCAGCAGGTGTCAACTTTTAGTGGGAGTGTTTTTTTTTTTTTTTTTAAAGCAGGGTTACAAGAGAAATGTAGGAAGGCAAAAATACCAATACTATTTGTCCACCTTGGGTGGTACCGATTTGTGAAGAAAAAAACAACAATGTTTGCCCCTGGACTTACATTTGAGTTGCTGGTTAGAATATGAGATAATATGGATGTTTAGAGTGTGGACACTGATCAATTTAAGTCTGTTCTGGTTTTGTCGAGTGTGTTCAGATTTAACGGTCATTACCATCACCATCTACATGTACTGTAAGGATTCCACAAAGCTGGTGTTATTCATTCATCACAGTCATTTTATTGATTAAAAAGAAAATCTAATTTTACTTGCCAATAAGCAACTGGCCATACAAAACTTTCAAAATAACCAGAATATAACAGGAATGCAGATGAAGCCATCAGATCACAACACAACAAAGCACTGGTCATTCTTTGGTGTTTTGTGCATTCATGTAACTGACAAACTGATCAGGGTTCTCACTGATGCTTCCAAACAACTGTTTCAGAAAATAGGCCATATCGATGTCAGATCCATCTTCCAAAGCCGGAAACACAATGCCAGGGAAGATGATGAAAGGAGGTCGATTCCCATCTGGAGGATTCGGTTGTGAGCCGGGCTTGATGGAGGGCGGTCTACTCGGTTGTGGCCCGGGCCCGGGTCTCGGTCTGGGCTCGGGCTCTGGCCCGGGTGCCGGTTCTTGGTCTGTTTCAGGGAAGTAAGACTGAAAACCAGGGGGGAATAGGAAAACACTCTGACCACCCTGACCAGCATTAGGAGGCAAGAGAAAAGCCTGACCCGACTCTCCATCCCCGTTAGGGAAGAGGAAAAGAGGTGGTGGGGCGGTTGCAGGGAGGGGGACAGGTCTGGGTCGGGGATCTGGGACAGGTGCAGGAGCAGGAGCAGGTGCAGGATTTGAAGTGTCCTGGTTTGAGGCAATCTGGGATAGGGACAGGAGCAAGTTCAGGATTTGAAATGCAGGAGTGAGGTAATCAGTATTTGGGACAGGGTCTGGATTTGGGACAGGGTCAGGTTTTGGAGCAGGTGCAGGATTTGGAGCAGGTGCAGGATTTGGAGCGGGTGCAGGTTTTGGAACTGGTGCAGGTTTTGGAGCAGGTTTTGGAACCGGTGCAGGTTTTGGAGCGGGTTCAGGATTTGGAGCGGGTGCAACATTTCCAGGGGGATCTAGATTAATGACAGGTTGATAGTAATCATAGTCATCTCCCAACGTCCATCCCCAGCCCAGTTGACGAGCTTTTCTCAGCTTCTGTATCTTCAGGGAGGAGCATAAACACAGGGGGGTCATACAGAGACTCATGAAACAAACCCCAAAACATTTCAAATACAAGCAGCGGAGAGGTTTATGTACTTACTGAGATACAAGAACATATGTTAGCCATCCACACCAACACAATTAAGGTCTTCATCGCTCTATTCCAAAAGCAATCCACAAAATGAGCCTTTAAACAGCTATCAGCTTACAAGGTTGCAACCAAACAACAATAGCAATAAAACAACAAACAATAACAATAATAAGAAAGAACAGATCATAGAATATTACTTAGATAGATCACCTTCTCTAAATGAAGCTGTCTGTTTTGTTTGCTTCTTGTGCTGGTATCAGCTCAAATATTGTGCTTTTAAAGCTGTGCAACACATGCATTCAACTTTTAGCCACACCTTCTCTGCTCAGAACCAGTGAAATTGATAAAAAATGTTTTTAACCTTTATCTTATGTTCCACAATGTCTGCTGCAACAAGGCTGTACAAGCCCATGCTCATGAAGGCATTGGACATTCTCCAGCATTCAGGTCAGCAGGAGGATTTAACACATTCAGGTGATAAATGATTGAAATCAGTGTTATAAGGCATCCAAGTACCCACTTCATAGTGAAACTTCATAACCATTTCTTGGTGTTTTGAGCCCCCAACGTTGTCTTCAAGGCAGCGCTGCCTGGAAGGCGATAGGGTTAGGCATGGGTGGTCTTTGGTATTATTTGCCCTCAATGGTGCCTTCCAGGCAGCGCTGCCTTCAAGGCACTACTCCCCTCAGTTTAGGGGTGGAATATAAAGGTAGTGCCTTTTAGGCTGTGCTGCCTGGAAGGTGCCGTTGGGGGCAAAACCCACCATTGAGCGGCATGGGTTAAGGTTAGGGTTAGGATTAAGTGCCTTTAAGTCAACAGTGGCAGTGCTGCCTGGAAGACGACGTTGGGGGCACAAAACACCATAGAGCCTGAAGGCCTCAGCATCCCTCATCACATACCAGACCACACATACAACTTCACAAAATTGGCCAAGGCCAAAACTATTATCATCTTTATGGTTTGTACTTGCTGAAACAGATCGACATACCAGATTTGTGTCTAATTTCATTTGCATATTCAAACATAACATTTTAGACTGTAACACTTGTAATACAAAACATTTATTGTGTCTAAATAAGCAATAAACTTGGAAAGTTTCATGGTAAGATGTCTAAAATTGTACCCTATTCAGCAGGCGTCAACTTTTAATTGGAGTGGTGTTTTTTTTAAAGCAGGGTTACAAGAGAAATGTAGGAAGGCAAAAATACCAATACCATACTATTTTTCCACCTTGGGTGGTACCGATTTGTGAAGAAAAAACAAAACAGTATTTGCCCCTGGACTTACATTTGAGTTGTTTCCTAGCTGGCTAGAATATGTTTACAGTGTGGACACTGATCAATTTAAGTCTGTTCTGGTTTTGTCGCGTGTGTTCAGATTTAACGGTCATTACCATCACCATCTACATGGAAGGATTCCACAAAGCTGGTGTTATTCATTCATCACAGTCATTTTATTGATTAAAAAGAATCAACTTTTATTTGCAAATAAGCAACTGGCCATACAAAACTTTCTAAATAACCAGAATATAACAGGAATGCAGATGAAGCCATCAGATCACAACGCAACAAAGCACTGGTCATTCTTTGGTGTTTCGTGCATTCATGTAACTGACAAACTGATCAGGGTTCTCACTGATGCTTCCAAATAACTGTTTTAGAAAAGAGGCCATATCGATGTCAGATCCATCTTCCAAAGCCGGAAACACAATGCCAGGGAAGATGATGAAAGGAGGTCGATTCCCATCTGGAGGATTCGGTTGTGAGCCGGGCTTGATGGAGGGCGGTCTACTCGGTTGTGGCCCGGGCCCGGGTCTCGGTCTGGGCTCGGGCTCTGGCCCGGTGCCGGTTCTTGGTCTGTTTCAGGGAAGTAAGACTGAAAACCAGGGGGGGAATAGGAAAACACTCTGACCACCCTGACCAGCATTAGGAGGCAAGAGAAAAGCCTGACCCGACTCTCCATCCCCGTTAGGGAAGAGGAAAAGGGGTGGTGGGGCGGTTGCAGGGAGGGGGACAGGTCTGGGTCGGGGATCTGGGACAGGTGAAGGAGCAGGTGCAGGACTTCAAGTGTCCTAGTTTGAGGCAATCTGGTACAGGGACAGGAGCACGTTTAGGACTTGAAGTGCAGATTTGAGGTAATTAGGATTTTGGACAGGATCAGGTGTTGGAGTGGGTTCAGGTTTTGGAGTGGGTGCAGGTGCAGGATATGGAGCGGGTGCAGGATTTGGAGCAGGTTTTAGAACGGGATCAGGTTTTGGAGCAGGTTTTGGAATGGGTGCAGGTTTTGGAACGCATGCAGGATTTGGAGCAGGTGCAGGTTTTGGAACAGGTGCAGGATTTGGAGCGGGTGCAACATTTCCAGGGGGATCTAGATTAATGACAGGTTGATAGTAATCATAGTCATCTCCCAACGTCCATCCCCAGCCCAATTGACGAGCTTTTCTCAGCTTCTGTATCTTCAGGGAGGAGCATAAACACAGGGAGGTCATGCAGAGACTCATCAAACAAGCCCCAAAACATTTCAAATACAAGTAGCGGAGAGGTTTATGTACTCACTGAGATACAAGAACACACGTGAGCCATCCACACCAACACAATTAAGGTCTTCATCTCTCTATTCCAAAAGCAATCCACAAAATGAGCCTTTGAACAGCTATCAGCTTAAAAGGTTACCAAACAACAATAGCAATAAAGCAACAAACAATAACAATAATAAGTAGAAAAAGAAAGAACAGATCATAAAATATTACTCAGATAGTAGGTCACCTTCTCTAAATGAAGCTGTGTGTTTTCTGTGCTTCTTGTGCTGGTATCAGGTCAAATATCGTGCCTTTAAAGCTGTGCAACACATCAATTTTAAGCCACACCTTCTCTATTCAAAACCAGTGTAATTGATTAAAAAATCGTATGTTCCACAATGTCTGCTGCAACAAGGCTGTGCAAGCCCATGCACTTGAAGGCATTGGACATTCTCCAGCATTCAGGTCAGCAGGAGGATTTAACCACATTCAGGTGACAAGTGATTGAAATCAGTGTTATAAGGCATCCAAGTACCCACTTCATAGTGAAACTTCAAAACCGTTTCTTGGTGTTTTGAGCCCCCAACGTTGTCTTCAAGGCAGCGCTGCCTGGAAGGCGATAGGGTTAGGCATGGGTTAAGGTTAGGGTTAGGATTAAGTGCCTTTAAGTCAACAGTGGCAGCGCTGACCAGAAGACGACGTTGAGGGCTCAAAACACCATCGAGCCTAAAAACCTCAGCATCCCTCATCACATACCAGACCACACATACAACTTCACAAAATTGGCCAAGGCCAAAACTATTATCATCTTTATGGTTTGTACTTGCTGAAACAGATCGACATACCGGATTTGTGTCTCATTTCATTTGCATATTCAAACATAACATTTTAGACTGTAACACTTGTAATACAAAAAATGTATTGTGTCTAAATGTGAGCAATACACTTGGAAAGTTTCATGGTAAGATGTCTAAAATTGTACCCTATTCAGCAGGCCTCAACTTTTAATTGGAGTGAGTTTTTTTTATTTTTTTTTAAAGCAGGGTTACAAGAGAAATGTAGGAAGGCAAAAATACCAAAACTATTTGTCCACCTTGGGTGGTACCGATTTGTGAAGAAAAAAAAACAAAACAGTATTTGCCCCTGGACTTACATTTGAATTGTTCCCTAGCTGGCTAGAATATGAGATAATATGGATGTTTAGAGTGTGGACACTGATCAATTTAAGTCTGTTCTGGTTTTGTCGAGTGTGTTCAGATTTAACGGTCATTACCATCACCATCTACATGGAAGGATTCCACAAAGCTGGTGTTATTCATTCATCACAGTCATTTTATTGATTAAAAAGAATCAACTTTTATTTGCAAATAAGCAACTGGCCATACAAAACTTTCTAAAGAACCAGAATATAACAGGAATGCAGATGAAGCCATCAGATCACAACGCAACAAAGCACTGGTCATTCTTTGGTGTTTTGTGCATTCATGTAACTGACAAACTGATCAGGGTTCTCACTGATGCTTCCAAACAACTGTTTTAGAAAAGAGGCCATATCGATGTCAGATCCATCTTCCAAAGCCGGAAACACAATGCCAGGGAAGATGATGAAAGGAGGTCGATTCCCATCTGGAGGATTCGGTTGTGAGCCGGGCTTGATGGAGGGCGGTCTACTCGGTTGTGGCCCGGGCCCGGGTCTCGGTCTGGGCTCGGGCTCTGGCCCGGGTGCCGGTTCTTGGTCTGTTTCAGGGAAGTAAGACTGAAAACCAGGGGGGAATAGGAAAACACTCTGACCACCCTGACCAGCATTAGGAGGCAAGAGAAAAGCCTGACCCGACTCTCCATCCCCGTTAGGGAAGAGGAAAAGGGGTGGTGGGGCGGTTGCAGGGAGGGGGACAGGTCTGGGTCGGGGATCTGGGACAGGTGCAGGAGCAGGTCTTGCAACGGGTGCAGGATTTGGAGCGGATGCAGGATTAGATGCAAGTTCTGGATTGGGTTCAGGTTTTGGAGCGGGTGCAGGATTTGGAGCGGATGCAGGATTAGATGCAAGTTCTGGATTGGGTTCAGGTTTTGGAACGGGTGCAGGATTGGGTGCAGGTGCAGGATTTGCAGGGGGTGCAGGATTTGCAGCGGGTTTTGGAACGGGAGCAGGATTGGGTGCAGGTTTTAGAGCGGGTGCAACATTTCCAGGGGGATCTAGATTAATGACGGGTTGATAGTAATCATAGTCATCTCCCAACGTCCATCCCCAGCCCAGTTGACGAGCTTTTCTCAGCTTCTGTATCTTCAGGGAGGAGAATAAACACAGGGAGGTCATACAGAGACTCATGAAACAAGCCCCAAAACATTTAAAATACAAGCAGCGGAGAGGTTTATGTACTTACTGAGATACAAGAACAGACGTGAACCATCCACACCAACACAATGAAGGTCTTCATCTCTCTATTCCAAAAGCAATCCACAAAATGAGCCTTTAAACAACGATCAGCTTTCAAGGCTGCAACCAAACAATAGCAATAAAACAAACAATAACAATAATAAAATAGAAAATTGTAAACAGATCATTGAATATTACTTAGGTAATAGATCGCCTTCTTTAGCTGTCTGTTTTGGGTGCTTCTTGTGCTGGCATCAGCTCCGTTCCTGCCTTTAAAGCAATACCACATACTGATTTTAAGCCGCACCTTCTCTACTCAACACCAACAAAAAATGTTTTTAATTGATCTGCTGTTTCACAATGTCTACTGCAGCAAGGCTGTACAAGCCCATGCCATTGCACATGAGGATATGACCGCTCCTGACACTTCGGTCAGCTGGAGTTTTTAACCACATACAGATAACAAATGACTGAATTCAGTCAGTGTTGACCATATTAAAAGGTCTGAGTACCCATTTCAAACTGGAGTGAAAACTTTCATAGAACTCATCCCATAGTGGCCATACAACTTTACATTAGCCCCTGCCAAATCTATGAACGTCATCGTTCGTACTTGCCAAAACATCAGCGAGCATTCCAGGTTTGCGGTTGATTTGGATTGTGCAAAATCACGAGAAGCACAATAACAAACACCAAGGTGAGCAAGAATATATGATTGTTCAAAACAATTCAATTACTGGCATGGGTGTTCAAATAATTGAGCAACTAAAGAAATGTTTGTAACTATCCTACCAATATCCTTATTTGGTTATTTACCTCTATAGGGAATTACAGATAATTCACAATATTACATTTATCCAAAATTACTTACAATAGAATAAGTTAAAGTATTCTTGTGTTCTTTATAGATCATTGGGAACGAGCCGGAGGACCGAGGATCGAGGTTGAGAAGGGGCCGAGGGGCATGAAGCCATCAGAAGCTCTATTGAATAGTGTGAAGCGGCAAGACCGTGCCACAATATCCAAAAATGCAATACTTTCACTTCAAAGAAATACACATTCATTAGTGTGCACATGAACACTCACTTGGCCATCATTTTCACCATAGAATTTCACTGCCTGAGACATTTTCATTCACTGTAGCCCTACATTCATACTCCCCCCCCCCCCCCCCCCCTGCCCCCACTACACTACACCCCACCCCACAGGTTTAACATGCCAATACCACAAGGACCTTTTTATTTTCAAATCACAAGACAAGCAGCTTTCTCTTGAAGTTGCTGCGCATGGCAAAAATCCCTCCCAACACAATTTCAGTTTGCCTCAGGCACAAGATAGGAAAAAAAATAACCAGACCGATGGCAGCCTTGTAACCCACTTTATTTGATTAAAGACGTTACATAAAATTCAGCAGCAGGTCTAGTCCACTGAAGACGCCACATTCTACAGGAGAAAAAAGGAAGAAAGAACCCCATGAATACATCTGGAAGTGACCAATCAAAATGACCATTGTCCAGCAGCACACGGCACAATACCTGCAGGTGGCCCGGGTCTTTAGCAGAGGGAGGCTCTGAGGGTAGGGGCTCAGGTTTCTCTAATACCTCCATGCTGGTCTCCCCTAGTTCAGTGTTGGCTCTGTTGACTCTGGTAGCAGGGAGAGTGATTCAACAGTGTAGGTTCCAAAGTGAATATGACTTAATGTAGAAATGTACAGAAATAATACTTTGGACATGCAAGTTAACATATGTGTACACACACACACACGATGGAATGGAGTGCATTTCTACCTTTGATTGGAGGCAGTCCTTCTCTTAAGCACTGCGACAACCACAATGACGACCAGGAGGCCGGCTCCCCCTGCTGCAGCGCCGTAGGTGAGGGGGTTCCAGAGCCCCGACAGCTGGTCCTGGCAGAAGTCTCCCCCGTAGCCCAGAGAACAGGCGCACGAGATGTCTCCGTTCCGAGACACGCAGTTGCCACGGCTGTTGCAGAGCTGCTCGTCGCACGGCAATGTTTCCAGGTTCTGCACGGCGGCATCTTTTGCCGAGGTGCCTGGAACCTGGGAGATGGACCCCGGAGATAATGTGGTTGTAGGGAGACTGGATCCGGTTCTCACCATCTTATGGGCACCTAGAACAGACAGAGGTTTCAGACCATCAGGCCTTCTGTAATGTATAAACCCAGTCAAGGGCAACCCAGTGGGGTTGATCATGGCTGGACGGCTGTTCACTGCAGTGATCACCATAGACCTCTGAAGTTCGCCTACAAATAGGATCCAAAGCTGCCATCTTTGCCCATATAATGAGTTCCGAGTGTTAATTGAAGCCAACTGCCTATGGGAAGTTGCATTGTAAGATAGCTCTGGGGTAGCAAAGATCAAAGTGTGGCGTCTTCACCTACCGAAGATCACAGTATCTACTTGAAGGCAGAGGACAAAACTTTGCAGCACAAAACGTCTGAATTTCCAATTTCTTTGTCCCCGTGAGAGTTTAACAGGTGCAATCATTCAAAATCCCCATGATATTTTCCCATAGGAAAAAATCTCAAGATAGCGGATCTCCTTATTTGGGCAAAGATGGTAGCTTTTTCTGTAGGCAAACTTCAGAGGTCTATTGCACAGTTCTCGTCATCACTTTTCCACAAGTTACAGTTAAATAACTTCAGAAAGACAGAAGAAAATCATTTTAAAAAAAAGGGACCCTGAACTCACAGTTTTCATCGGAGTGATCTGGACAGTGCGGATGGCCGTCACAGAACTGGTGAAGGGGGACACACGTCTGCCCGTCCAAACACGACTTGCTGCCGGCGGGGCATCGCAGGTCAGGGGTGCAGCTCCCGTCCTCCCCAGATGGCAGGTGGTCATGGGCACATCTGCAGGTCCTACCCCCAGGGAAGGGCAGACACAGGTGCCCGCAGCCTCCGTTCTCATTGGCGCACTGGTTGGTTCCTAGAGGATTAAAACAAATGTCTAGAACCATGTACACTTATTGAATAACACTTCCATTTGGCGAGTCCTGCTGAGGAATGTGCCAACGTACCCATCTGGCTGGTTTTGCTGTAGCCTTTCAAACCGATGACATCTGTGCTGACTTCAAACCATAACTTGTCATTCTGACCATCGTCTCTGTACCAAAACTTGGTTGTGTCTGAAGACATAACATATGAAACATGGCTTACTTCAAGTGTAACCAACATATCAACTGGATGTAAATGACAAATTCGAAGGAGGGGCCCAATGGATTAAAAAAAAAAAAAAAAAAAAAAAAACGACCACACTGATGAAAAAAAAAAAAAATAATAATAATAATGTCTGCCAAGTCTGCCCTGCTTAAACTTGCTTTGTGCTGTGGTTCCATCTGGTCCCATTACAACCACTGGTGACAGACGCACGCACGCACGCACGCACGCACGCACGCACGCACGCACGCACGCACGCACGCACGCACGCACGCACGCACGCACGCACGCACGCACGCACGCACGCACGCACCTACCTGACTATCCTGACCTCATATGCCTTGGCCTCAGGTAGGACAGCTCAAAACTAAATCATGACTGCACTTGAAAGCTGAGCAGGACTACTGCTGAATGTCAATACAGCATCATCTTGTGGTGAAGCATGCACACCGCATTGTACAGTTCACAGAAGCGTTTGCTCATTACCACTCTGAGTCACCCAGAGCTGCACGCCATCTAGAAGGGCAAATGCCCTCAAGCCCGGGCTTCTCCTCAGCTCCTCGTATCCCGATCCATCCAGGCCTATTGACGCGATAATCCCAGCATCTACAAAAGACTCATTTCAGTGATCAAAATATATGCGAGAGCAATCACATTGCTCCCAAAAGGTCCAATTATCATTGTTTATTAAATAACTAAATTACATTAAGAGAAAATGCTAACAGAATGGTGTGAACACACATTTTGTGAACATTTTAAACACACCTATGTCTGCCCAGTACACCTTGCTACCATCCTCGGACAGGGTCAGCGACCCCAGCTGGGTGGAAGTCTCCCTGACCAGCTTCCGGTTTCTTCCATCCATGTAAGCGCACTCCACCTGGGACACCTGTTGATCTCCCGCCCCGGTCCCAAGGCTCACAAAGCAGAGTTGTCCGCTGGGCACGTGCAAAGCAATGGCGTCCAGGCCCTGGGACAGGCCTTCATGGATCAGCACAGCTGTGTGTGCACTCTGGGCCAACGTGACCTGCAAGGCAAGGCAAGTTTATCCATATAATGCATTTCATACAAAAAGGCAATGTGCAATACACCATTAGATAGAAAAAAAAGAGAAAAAAGTAGCAAGTCCTTCTTGCTTTAAGTAGCAATTAAAAAGCAAGGAGGACAAATTAGATTATAAAATAAAACAAATCAATAAAACTAAATGTACGAGTAAAAGGTCCAAAAGAAACCTGTAGACGTGGCTGCTTCGTGCTGCTCCAGTACAAGTTGCGGGTGACCCAGTCCACGGCCAGGGCCGTGATGTATTCCTTGCTGAGGTGGAGCAGCTGGCCCCTGGACACGAGCGCTGAATCCTTCACCTTGAAGAGCTCGACCGAGGTCCGGCCTGCGTCGGCCAGGTAGACTGTCAGGTCCCTCACCGTGAAGTCGAATGTCGTCGGCTCGTTCATGTTGGGGAGCGCCAGCAGGCTGTGGTCTGGCCAGCTAGTCAGGTTGTTGGCCCGGTTACGGTTCTGCAGGTACATCTGAAAGTCCCGAATGTAAAGGCAGAAACATGAAACAAACCAGACGTTTACATTCATTATTTATGTTCAATTAAACTGATATGTATATATGTGAAATTCAAAGTGATCCTACACAGCTCACTCACTACCACCATACGGTTTGCCTGCTGTGAATAATTTCCATTCTGTTATTTCAAAATGGCTTCCACTGTGTGATAATCACCTGAGTGAGGGCAGTTGTGGACAGCACATATACAAATGAAGGGTCCTTTGGTTTAAGGCAAGTTGATCGGTCATCATCCAAAAGCAGATGGGATGGGCACTTGCAGACCGCTTTAGGACCTGGTGCCACCACACACAGGTGTGAACACTGGTGCTTTTCACACACATTGCCAACTCTTGCTTGTAGAAGAGAATGAACAACCTGCCGGGAAAGTAGATTCTAGTATCCAACCTTTTAACTTCAATGCTTCAAATTGACATCAGATTCATTGATAACTCTCCACACAATAACACCAGCAGTCATTTTACATATTGATAACCAGCACATTGATGAAACTACCTACTTTCAAGCCCAAAGGTTGACCAGGTCGTTTAAGAACCACCTTACGTCCTTTTCCAGTGACCTTGTGAGCCATCTGGACGGTCCCTCTTTCTGTGTCTGACCAGATCATCATGTCATTGATCACAGATACCGAAAATGGGCTGGGCATCTCCGTCAACTGTAGGAGCTGGTGTTCATATTAAAAGAAGGGGGGGGGGGGGCACAAAAAAAAGTAATTGTACAAGGTGTTATAAGATCCTCAAAACCAAAACCCTTCTTCTGCAAAATAAACTACTACTGTATGTCACCTTAACATCCCCTCCATCGAATGTGGTGGAACCAATGCACTTCAGTTTCTCATCGGTCCAGTAGATTCTCTGCCCCAGCGAGTCCACAGCCAGACCGACTGGCCACCTCAGGCCGTCTTTAATCAGAAGCCTCCGGTCAGAACCGTCCATTCCAGCACGCTCAATCCTGGCTTCTCCACCCATCTCGGACCAGAACATGACCCTGATCCAGTAAAAGACATGTGGTGAAGTACGCACAACTGGTATAGTATGCTTACACTTGCGAAACATTTTCTCTCTGGTCACTAGTAGTAGCACTGAGGACAACGCATGGACCACATAAAGACAATGGTATTAAAGCACAAGAGTGAATTGACAGTGTTAAGTAACGACAAACCATGGCATATTATATCCAGGCACAATAGCAAATACTACAACTAAAGCCTACCTTACTCTGACAGACTTTGATAAGATTTGGGAAAGATCCTTGAAAGATTGTAGTCTTTTAACTAATGCCACTCATTCAGGCTTTACTCAAAAGACTACAATCTTTCAAGAATCTTTCCCAAATCTAGTCAAAGGCAGTATAAAGCAGGCTTAAAGATGCACAGAAGAAAACTTCCGCTGTTGCGTGTTCACTGGCAAAACAAACAAATCCACAGTGTTCCCCATTAAAAGAAGACATGCTCACCCTTGTTCTGGTAGCAGTGCCAGAGAGTGTGGCTGTTCAAAGTCTTCATTAAGAATCGCAACATAGTCATTGGCATTCTTAAGTGACTGGTCTAGTCCAATGGCATTAATTTGGTTCCCAAAACCATCAGTCCAATACAGGTTTCTTCCCATCCAGTCCACTGCAATGCAATCTGCACGGATGCCTACCAAAAGACAAAACACAGTCTGTTACATACCCATGACCCACAGCAACACGCATCAATACCGTGATTTCCTGACTATTAGCCGCGGCTTATACATCAATTTTGCTAAATTTCTTCAGCTATGAGGTTAATACAGGGGGCCAGTTAAATATGGTGTTAATATGGTTTTGTTTCTTTTAACTTGCATAAAACACTGTCCTGCGGCTTATACACAATGTGGCTTTTATGTGGGAAATTACTGTAGGAGTCATACACAGCCATGCACATAAACAAGGTTATACAACTTCCATTTATTCACAGCACCAACCTTTGACGATCGTTCCTTTGCTCCTCTGGTCTAATGAAGACCATTTTATGGAATCTGCATTGGCGCTGATCCAGAACACTCTCTGCTCTTGCCAGTCATAGTCCACAGACAAAATAGACCTTTTCTCAGTGACCAGCACTTCAAGGCTTGTACTTCGAAGACCAAGGAAGAGCAACTCGGACTGCACAGCCGCCAACAAATAAGGCTGTCCTGTGCACAAGAAAATAAATAAAGACAAGAAAAAAATAAGACATTAAAAGAATGGCTCTGGACATGCAGATTTTGCAATTTCCTTACATAAACTTAGATCTACCCTCAGTCTTGCAGCTGTGACCATCAGGCTCAAGCACATAGCCTTGCTTGCAGTGGCAAATGAAGGAGCCCTCAGTGTTCTCACAGGAGTGACTGCAGATGTTAAGACGACTGTCCCCACACTCGTCCACATCCACACATCTCTGCCCATCCTCTTGAAGCTTAAATCCAGCCCTGCACCCACATTTCTGCAAGAAGTGCACTAGGTTGATCTCCAAATTGTGACAGTAGGGCATTGACCAAACAAACACAAAAAATACCCACTGTTCCACGTGGCGTCTTGTAACAGAGATGAGCGCACTGGGATTGGTCAGCGGCAGGGCATTGGTCACTCATGCAGGCTCCGCCTTCATCGGAACCATCCCTACAGTCGGGCGTGCCGTTACAAACCAGAGCGATGTCGACACACTCGGAGCTCTCGCACTGGAACTGATGCGAGGGGCAAACGGCACGATCACCTGCACACAAGGAACTGGGCTCATGCTCGACATTTTTAGCTTTAAAGGTAGGGTAGGAGATCCTGGAAAACGATTCCAGCAAAGCTGCATTTTGAAAATACACAGGTCAAAAGTCCCAAACCCTTTCTTCAGACATCCCCCCGAAGCCACGCCTCCAGAGTACAGGAACGTGCAATAGACCTCTGAAGTTCGCCTACAAAAAAGCTACCATCTTTGCCCAAATAATATAAGGAGATCCGGTATCTTGAGATTTTTTCTATGGGAAAATAACATGGGGATTTTCAATTATCGCACCTGTTAAACTCACCCGGGGATGATGACATTGGAAATGCAGACGTTTTTCGCTACACAGTTTTGTCCACTGCCGTCTAGTGGATACGGTGATCTCCGGTAGGTGAAGACGGCACACTTTGATCTTTGCTACCCCAGAGCTAACTTACAATGCAACTTGCCATAGGCAGTTAGCTTCAATTAACTCCCGGATCTCCTTATATGGGCAAAGATGGCAGCTTTGGATCCTTTTTGTAGGCGAACTTCAGAGGTCTATGCTTGCTCAAGAGCGGGAGGGAGGAGCAGATTGTAGTTTGATAGATGTTTCAGAATACAATCACCGTTAACAATCCATTCAGTATGATTGGATAGTGTTTTTCCTGGATTGTTCGTTCTAGAGGCCACTAAAACTTAATTTTTGTGTCAAATCTTTTAATTAATTGGTTGCAATGGGGGTGTGAAGAGTATTTCAAGCCATATGTAAAAAAAATGCTCCAGAGAGCATGCTCCAAAGATTTCCTACACCACCTTTAATCTAAAATCTTTGATCATTTTCTTTTTCATTTTTCTTGGACTTCACAGATCATCTGTATGTCAAAGGGCAATAGACTTACAGCTCGATTCATCACTTTCATCAGTGCAGTCCTTCACCCCATCACACTTCCATGATCTTGGGATGCATTGGGTCTCAGAGGCACAGGACCACTGAAGCTCTTTACAGGTCACCTGGCCCTTCTCACAGTTCTGAAACATTAAGTGAGTAGTGCATAATAAAAGTCCATTCTTCCCCAACCCATCAAAAGGAACACCTTTAGAAACAAGACCAGGCAGGTCAGGTGACTGCAGACCCATGCTTCTAAGTGTGCAGACACAGATGATTACAATACCCTCAGGGGTGAGGGCAAAAAGGACCACAAGCAGCGCTGCTACTGCTGCATGTTGTGATTTAAACACATTTGCAAGCAATCTTGAATTTCCCCTTGGGGGATCAATAAAGTATGTATGTATCTATCTATCAAAATCACACAATCACTCTTTGGCCCCTTCTCAACCCCTCTCCTCGATGCTCGGTCCTCTGGCTCGTTCCCACTGATCTATAAAAAACACTGGATAGACTCTCCCATTGTTGCCGCCCCATCATTCTTTATCTAGATCAGTTGGGAACCATGACCAAGGAAGGAAGGGAGGCTAGATATTAAAAGGACGAATGAGAGAGGCCCTTTGTCACCTTCTCATCAGTCTCATCCTTGCAGTCCGTCTCGCCATCACACAGCCAGTTCTCCAGCAGGCACTCGTGGCTGTGGGGGCAGCGCAGGTCTGTGGGGCAGGTCGCCGGCTGGGCACAGCTTTTCTCGTCGGAGCGGTCCTTGCAGTCGGGGTGCCCGTCGCAGCGGACGCTCAAGGACACACACTGGCCACTAGAGCACCGGAACTCAGAGCTGCTGCAGGTCTTGGCAGCTGAGGGGACAGAACCATAGTGCCCAGAAGTGGTCAAGCGTGAAGAACTTTTCAAAACATGCTGGAAATATGCTGGAATTCGGCTAGATGGGAGAACACAGATTTTAATATTATTTATCTAGTGTTTTTATTCGTTTTATTTAAAAACATATGTATATGGCAAAAACAGCCCTAAAAATAAGACAGTGAAGCGTGAGACAGGAAGCAAATGGGAGAGACATGGGGTGGGATCGGGAAATGACCACAGGTCGGACTCGAACCCTGGCACATAGGCACTCTGACCCATGCATGGTGTGAGTGCTGTATTGCACCACAATATTGCACCATAGCACCCCCTATCTATTGCATGCAGTCATGTCTCAAGGTGCTTTACAGAGCCCAGTTTGAACATTTACAATCTTAAAATCTGGTTTTGCCTGTGGCCCAAATATTACTTAAAATGACATACTTTAAAACTAATCTAGCCATGATCCATGATAACTACTTGTACATTTAGATTGTTAGATTTGTTTGCTGAAAACAGTCTCTTCCTTGCATTGTGCATTTCACAATGCCAACTTCTACTGAACATAATGTTGACTGGTTCTTGAAAAGAGAACTTTTGTATCAATAGTCAATGGCATTTATTAACAGAATGCAGAAATAAGCCAGAATAACTGACACAAGAACAACTATAGAAGGCTGTGAATATAGGGTTGTTGTGTCTTTTCTGACAAACAGAAAAAGGGTTTAAGCTGAGGTAGAGTTGTTGCTACCATGATCACTCAACACAGTATCAGGAGAGACAAAATCTTCTAAAAACATTTGTCCATAATCCCCACCACACTGCAGGTTCACACACATCATTGCCAGTATATACTTACTCATTCCAAACTTTTAAGAGTTAACTGAGCTTACCACAGGGAAGCTCATCTGTCCCATCCTGGCAGTCCTTCTCTCCATCGCACAAGAACGTTTCAGGCAGACAGCGGGTTTTGTTGTCACACTGATGAACACAGCCGTCAGACTTCAAGCAGTCCCTCTCATCAGACCGATCCTGGCATTGGCTTATCCCATCACACAACTGGCTCTTGTCAATGCACTTTTTACCATGGGCACACTGGAACTGATCTATTGGAGAAGTGAAACAAAGCCATGATTCGGTGCAGCTAGATTTGTTTTACTCTAAAAATTCATTTGAATCTACAATCAAATTACATTTTACAACCACAAAATATGAATCAAAAGGTTCTGATTACATATTTGAATGTAATGGTGTTACCCCTCAGTAACTCTGCACAAGTTACTCCAGTGATTCAACAAAATAAAAACCAGGCTAGCAGATAACAAATTGAACACATTAAACTCAAATGTCCACATTGGGCGAAGTACAGCAAGCAATTCACACCGGTCATCTCCCTCTCGCACCTGCACTGCAGTCACTGGCACAGTTCTTCTCGTCAGAGCCATCTTTACAGTCCGGCTCCCCATCACACAGGTAACTGGAGGATATGCAACCGGAGCCATCTGCACACGCAGAGAAACCAAAGCGGCATCGCTGAGGCACCAGCTGAGTGGGAGTCACTTCTGTACCATCAACTGGAAACAAGCAAACAAAAACATTCCATAACATGGACACACATGCACACAAACTCCAATTAGGACAGGCAGGTCAGGCAAATCCCCTTGATGCAATATTATATATTATAGGTCCTTAAAATACAATGCTTAAAAATCATAAGCAGTAGATCATCAAGTTAATCTTTCCGGTCAAATATGTCAACTGAAGTGTCAATGCGTTTCATTCACACACACAACGCTTGCATAGCCTAATCCTATATGCCAATAGATTATTCTTTAAAACTGTCAGTATCTTCCACTTTCCCCCATGGCATTGAACTTACCACAAGATAGCTCATCAGTCCCATCCACACAATCCTTCTCTCCATCGCAAACCAAAGATGCCGGCAGACAACGGGCTTTATCATCACACTGATGATCGCAGCCATCAGGCTTTGAGCAGTCACGCTCGTCAGACTGATCCTGGCACTGGGCTACTCCATCACATAGCAGACTCTTATCAATGCACTTCTGGCCATGGGCACACTGAAATTCAGCTACAAATAAATAAAAAAACAAACTCAGATAAGAACCCCCCCCCAGTAAGTATCAGAATAGTACATATATGTATACAGTATGCAATGTTGGTAAAATTACACCAAGACACCATTCAGGGCACAGTATGTGTAATATTGACATCCAAATGACATGTGGGCTACCTGAGGTGCATTCCACAGCACAACTAGCTTCATCAGACCGGTCTCTACAGTCTGATTCTCCATCACACACATGCATGGAGGAAATACATTCAGATCCATCCTTACATGCAAATTGGCCAAAGCGGCATCTCAAAGTTTCCTGGGCTGAAGAAACTGCATTTTCACCTGCAAACATCAAAATAATCAATAATTACTTTATATGCATACTGAAGACTTCGAAATGTACTTTCTTCAAGGCCCTGAATATATGTAGCCAATAATTTTATCTGCATCCAGCCACTATGCCATTAGACATTTCAAACTTTGAAACCTAGGGCATATGTTCTTGTAAGCATCTTAAGGAGCTCACCTGACAAGAAAATTGAAATTCCACATGTTACCAAAAGAAGCCACGTTAGTCCCATGGCCACAAGACTAGCCAAACAAAATCAACTCGTTTATTGCACCTGGCACTTTATAGGGCTCCCAGGTGCAACAATTATCTCTCCCAAATGTGTTGGATGATATCATTTCCATCTTATAGGCCTACCGAACGCGGATTCCGACTTTTTTTGATAGGCCTAACTGACATTCAGAATACTTACAGAAAGATAACACAAACTGCCAAAAACAGATGGACAAAAAACATAACATCAAATCATTCTGCAAACCTTTTTTCATTTGTGATATTTCACGTTGATGAATGTTATTTGTCCCCTCACAGTTGCCATACCTCCTTGTCCCTGACGTCAGTTGTCAATAACCAAAGATGGCGTTCACCTTGTATGCGTTAATACAGGCGGTAATTCTTGGAGTAAATGCTGTTGCTGTGCTACACGAGGAGCGATTTCTTAGCAAAAGTAACACAGTTTTTTGCCCAAGCAGTTATCTTACATGTGTGTTATATATTTATAATAGCTACCAATCCCACTAATTTAACTGGCTAAGGATCTAGCTAGCTTGCTGTCCCTGAATGCTCTTATGTGCTTGGAAAACATGTCTGCAATTTAGTGAAGACACCTTTTCAAATCTCATCTCTTTTTCTTTCTTTTGTTCAGTCGGCTGGAGTGTTGATCAAAATGTAGGGGGATTTGGTGAAGAACCAGGAATCAAAATGCAACTCATGAATCTCGTACGTTCTGTACGGACAGTGATGAGAGGTTTGTAAGCCACACAGCGCTAGTCGATTTAGGGATTTTATTGCATTCATCAAAATTGGTCATCGAAGTAGCCTACCTACTGTAAGCAACTTCATCTGACATTAATTTGGGGATGTCTTAAAGTTACAGTTTGTTTCTGTTTTCATTTGCAGTGCCTCTGATAGCAGTCAATGCTGTCTGCATTGTCTTGTTGCTGCTCTTTGGCTGAAGAAGTTGTAGGCCTAGGATACAACCATTTGAGTGAATTATTCCATCGTCGGCTGCTACTGAGGACTGGGCCTGAAAGACGTGACTTTTAGGTCTATGGAAAGACGTGACTCCACGACTCTGTCCCTGTAGGCTACAGTCATGCATCTTGCACTATGTTTCTTGTAGACAGCCTTATTAGGCAATCGGATGAATGTTTTGACATATTAAATATATTAAATGATTGTAAGAGATGGGCCTTACTGTTTTTCATGGTAACTTGTACAATATCTTTCATATTTCAAGACATTGTTTTGGTAATCTCAGGTAGGCCTAGCCTAACAGTAGAGTGCAGCTCTATTTGTAATGATTGTAAGAACGTACAACACACTAATAAAGTTGTAAAGTGAGCGTAAATGTTGTCTTCATCACTGCATTTTAACATTAAAAAACTGATAATCAACTCAGATGTTGGCCCATCAGCAGTCAAAGATAGTAATCGGCCTGATGGCGGTAAATGTACATGCCAAACCTCGAGGTGGCAATAGAGACAAACCAAAATATGGGACGAAACACTACAGACAGAGAAGGGTGACGAGTGGTTTGTTTTCAGAACAACTTTTACGCCGGTTGTTGTGGGGTCTGTATGCGTTGATATGGACTCTACAGGCGAATTGCATTTAGATGGTCATTTACTCTTAAACCTTAGGGTTTACTGATCCAAGTTATCCGTGTTACAGTAGCAGGCTGATTCTTCAGCGGACATCTGACATTTGGTGTGTTCGCAGCTACCAATGTCATGAACATGTAGATCATGGATCGTTACAAAAACTTAATTTTGGTTGCTGTGCCTGCATGTGCCATTTACGCCATCTGTTTAAACTTATACAAGTCATTCAGACGGAACAAATGCGTAGTTTTCGAATCCAGGAGAACCCTTCCATGCTACCTGTACCTTTACGTCAGGTGCAAAATTCAGTCGTTCCGTAAACGGAAAGGTCAGTTGTATCCTCACGGGGCCAAAACTGTCAACCCTACGTTTACTATTCTCAACTGCAGGTGCAGTAAATTCCTTTATTCTTAAGATACTGTGTTGCATAGTTTATCTGGACTTTAAGTCTGGGGTTACAGTTAGATAGCTGCGATTACCTTGGTGCTTTTTATTATCAATAGGCAGGCAATTGTTTGTTCATCTTAGTAAGTAAATTACATGTATAGAGCACATTTAAAACAGTTTCCACTGACTAAAGTGCTGTACATAGGATATGGCTAAAAATTATTAGGTCGGAATTTATAGGCTTAGATGTCTAAGTTTCCACTGTTTATATGCATCCCATGGTCTTCATACTATGCTATAGATGCATCATCTATTGATTATTCTGTATGCTGTCAAACCAATTAAGATACTGTGTGTCTAGTCTAGGACTCTAGGCTAAATATTGTGTAATGTCCTTAATCCTACAGGTTGAATGTGGATGATGTACGATGGTACTGCTGGGCCGCCGGGTATGGTTGGGACTACCCAGATAGTGTCTTCAGGGACATCCCACTGTGTTTCTGTGACGTCCTTTGTTGTCGGTTGCTGGCAATGGTAATATCCTCCCATGATTTCAGGTTAAGCCCTCAAGGTAAAGTGTTATGAATTTATACTAGTTATCTACTATTACAATATGGCTTTCCATACATGTATCAGTTCCTGCTAGTCCAGGACTGACAGAGAATGTCAGTGGAGATCTCCATTGGGGGGAAAGCTATAAATATAGGGCCTGAATGTTTTCAGATCATTCATTCAACAGATTATTTGGTCTGTTCATACTTCATTTTCATCATGCCTTTGTACACATGGAGCCATACGTAGATTGTCTTTTTCACTTTCTGAATGGGAAGTATCTAAAATTTCAGGAAAAACATGGATATAAGCATGCACTACATTTTTATTTATAGGTCTTTTCCCTGTGTGCCAAACCATAAGGAAATTTGAGCCAATAGATGAGTTGAAGAGATTCTCCTTCTCTCTGGAGGCAGGCGTGGGTGACTACAGGCCAGTTGACAGTGGTGTGGAGGTGGATGTCTGGTTTAAGGCCCTGAGAGCTGATCGCCCAGTATGGGAGAGTGTTGTGACCATGCTCTCCCCAAGAGATTACCCAGCATCTAATGTCAAGCTCCAGTCCAATTGTGTAGATGGTATGAGAATAGAATGGAAATAATCGTTTCTGACTGTGCTTTATAAATTAATGCAGAAATGCTTTTTTTTTTTTTTTTTAAACAGACACAAAAACACATTCTCTGTTAATATATATTATGTAAGGAACAGAATTATATACATACCATTCATACATACATACCATCACACATGTGTGATTTTTGTCATTGTGTTGTGTAGCAGCTGTTGAAAAGAAGTCACTGGACATCAAGGTGCCATTGCTCACTGGGCTGAAGTCTGCGTGGGCCTTCTCTGACATCTCCTTGAAGAACGTCCTTGTTCTTCCATCAAGATTGGCGATTGTGGGACGTTCCACCACTCACTGCCTATGGATGATGTCCCAGTGTCTAGCTGAGATTGAGAAACACAACGGTAGCTACTGTAACACCAAAATGCAAGATATATTTTAAAGCACATTGAAGAACTGAACACTTTCAGCACTTCTATTGAAAGATGATCAGTATCAGTAACATATTGGGTCATGCAGATAATATACCCATTACTCGTCAAGTCTTCTTTTATTTCACAAACACTTAATCTAATTTGGTCTCATCATGTCACAGGATATTTACTTTTACTTTAATGTCTTTTGGGTGTTTAAATAACCCGAAGGAGCTTAACTTATTGTCCTTCAGTTGAGTTTTCTGACAGTAGCTTGAATCCTAGGTCACATGTTGTGTTCCTTTGCACAGCTGATGATGTATCTTGAATTTATGCAAGTAAGGAAGTTAAACTAACATGCAATTAAATCAAATATTCTTAGGTTTGTGATTCATAAATAGTTTGGAGAAAATATTCACAGATGTCTACATTATTATTTTTGCATCCTTCAGTCCTACTGAAGAATATTTTACACACAATAACAAGCAACACATTAATTATTCATGGTCACTATTTCCCTGTATGTTCATTTAAGAATTAAACATGAGAAGGCTATTAAGAAAATAATTGATTCTAAATGGTACTGTTGACAGACATAAGCCAGCTGTTAATTCAATTTTAACTTAAAATGATGAAATATTTAAATAACCCATTCAAGAGGCGGGGTAAGGTGGAGGGGTGGGGGGGTCACCATTTGTTTGCTTTTTCAAGATTCATTTTCGTTTTACAGGGGCTGATGCTGTACGAGCTCCACTGTCTGTGTCAGTCCAGTTCAAGCAGCAACTGGAATTGCAGAAGAAGGTCATCATTCATTTTTGGCAAGCCACAGATGAGGGCTGTCAGCAGCCTGTGTGCAGATTTCAGCTACAGGATAGCAGAGGAACCGCCTACATCTTGGGAGAGATAATCAGGGAACCTGACTGATGGACTGGATAACTGAAAATTACACTCACTGTTATGTAAGATTCTCTCCCAGTGCCATATTATCGATTTGAAGGTGTTTAAAATAAAGTTTGTTTTTTCATATAATTAGTCCGTGAGAGGTTTATTATTTGAAAATGAAATGTACTATAGCTCTGAAAATAGATCAGTGTTAAATCCCTATCTACCTGCCAGATTACTTATGCAGTGAACTGATGGAGACCCCCATTGTCACTGAAGCTCAGTCAGATCATAGCATTTGTTGTTACACAATTTGCAGCTGTTTTAGTGTAGGCTTAGGTTTAGCATGTTCTCTACAATGACACTGTAACATGTCTCTCTAAAGTTAAGAAGAAGAGCTCTATACTGTATATCATTGATTGTGTCATATTTAATGAAAGAACAATGACGCATTCATCCCTAATATTCCTGATCTCCACAGGCTTTGTCAGCTCCTACAGAGCATGAATGAAAAAAGCCACAGAGAGACATGTTCCTATACTGTGATCTCAGCAGCAGAATAAAGCCAAGAGTCAGTCAGAATCACAAAGATGCCCCCCTACAGGGAATGGAAGGGCTGTTCAATATTTCATGTTCTTGATATTCTTGGTCTCGATGCACATGTATGTGGAAGTCTTTCATGTGTATTATTCATTTAAAAGTATTCAGATGTGGCAGTGGATGAAAGCAGGCTTTCACATAAATGGGCTGGGCCCTTTGTTGTGATGGTCTGGATAGACAGAGAAACACTTTTGCATATCATACTGTAGATACATAAGATACTGTAAATACAGTATAGTTTTATAAAACAAAAATAAAAATAAAGAATATATCTTTCTTTTCTGGTGTCTCACCAACCTTGGCTGATTTTCAAATGAGAATATTATTTTCCTTTGCTTGTGCTCCTGGTGATAGAAGGGTCAAATTACAAAGTAAGTTGTTTCACCTGTCTTTTCCCTTAAGTCTTTGTTTTAGAGCACAATACGTTACAAAATAATTGTATACAACAACTTGGTATAGTGAGAACAACTACCACTCAGCTATATCGAGTGGTAGGCTGCACTGTATGTGGGTCAGTGCACAGGGATATTTTTTTCTAGCACTCTCCTGGAGTGGTGAGCAGTTACTTTCGATGTTCTCCATCTACCAAGCCAAGCATACCTAAAGGCGTACACTTAGCCTCATGTTAGTCCATAGACGGAAGAGAATTGCATGCTTGCTTCAACAAGGCTCTACAAGCTCGAGTGTGACACTAGCCTTTCTGTCTCTGTCTCCTGCAACATCGACAGGATCACTACCAACTCTAATGGCTGATGCTTAGTGTTTGGAATAATTCAGGGAACGGATTTATTTTTTACCAAGTAAATACTGAGCTGTTCCCGAGGTTATTAACAATCATGTAAGTAACTTTATATGGACAGACATGCAAATATATGAAACATGTACTACATTGTGTATGGAAAAGTATGGTCTTTTTCCTGATGACAATTCTAAAATGTTGCATTATTCTGAATCTAATAAACAGATACTAAACTTTTATCCTGGATCTTTATTATATTGCTATAGATCCAAGGACAGAAGAATCCATAACCTTTTGTTAATGGAACCTAAGACTTGTGATAAATTCCATATGCTTTACTGGGAGAATAGCAGGCCGTTTCAACTAATGAAGGTAAACATTGCATTTTGTTTACATCTTGTATTTCCAGCGTTGACTGGTAAATGATATTAAGGATATTGGAATGCTGTCACAGTATGTGTAGGCTATTTGAAACATGTACAGTACTGTACACTGACGCATGTCAAAAAGAAAAAATAAAGAATATGTTTTTTCTGATGATGTTTTCTTAACAACAGTTTAAAAAATCCTCTTTTATTGTATTTCAAGACTATTGCACAAATTATTAATTTATAAACAATGAGAATATAATTGTCTGTCAATAGTAGAGACCATAGTTGGTAATGGCAACAGATTTCTATACTGTAAGTAGGCCTCTACATTTTAGATTTATTAAAGTGTATGTTGCAACTCAACATTGAACATTATTCATTCATAGAGTTCTGATTATGTCACTTTAAGGGCCCAGTCATGTGTGAAAGGGAACATTGGTTAGGCTTGGAGAACCACCGCAAGAGCCATATTGTAGTGAGTGTGGCTCAGATATAATGAACTACATGTCAGCTTTCATCATGGCTTATGGATGTTGAAACACAAAGCGCCCCTCACAAAAGAGGAGTAATTTAGATTGAGGTCACGGAATGCATGGGAATGCCTGCCTTTTCTTTGTGTCTTTGGTATTACTCTGTTGATGTTTATTTTCATAACAATGATGAAAACATCACTTTTCAATTCAACAACGATTGTGATAAGCAAATGTAGTTACATTATGCTGGGCCCTTCCCTAATCCCTACATAAAACACATTTGGTCAGGCATTTTTGCCCTCAACAGAGAAATTCAGAGTTATTTTTGTTTTCTTAAAGTGTTCACCCTATTCATTCCTCTTGAATAGACAGTGCCCAGTGGTGCAGCTCGTAATTCCTGCTGTAGTTTGAAATGCAAAGGCTAAGGTCTAAATCGTTTTAGTTAGATGTAAACATTAAAAGAAAATGTTTGTTAACTTTTGCGAACTGTTCTTGATTTTCCTTTCTTGGTAGATGTGACACCTGTAACAACATAGTACGGCAGGGCTTTGTTTGGAAAGAGTGACCATGGTGACGGAAGACAAATCAAGTAAGTTGCGATGAAGATTTCATGAAACAGCATACAAAAATATTGATAACCTGCCAATATCCTACCCATTTTATCTGTATGTTTTTTAGGGGAAGGCAACATGACTAAAAGCACAAAGACATCAAAAGTGACAAAACTTTCTGGTGCCATGACTGGGGGTCAACGAGAGTTGACCCAGAGGACTGCAAGGCTTTATGACGACAGGGAGAAGGTGATCTATGAGGAAAGCCTGGGAGAATCCTCCTGCACTGGAACAGAAGACTGTGGAGATGATAAGGAGAACAGGCGGCAAAAGGCCATAACGCCGACAGAGATAGCATCCAATGGCACGATTCCGTCAGACATGAGAGAGAAGTCCGTCCACGAAGAGGCCAGTCCAGTGGTCACATGTGACCTACGACTAAGAGGGTCAAGTGGGCAGATCTGGAGCGGTACGGAGGATGACATCACAGAGGAGCCAGACTTGACCTCCGTGGAGAGGTCTTCCTCACTGTCCTTCCTGGACTGGCAAAACAGGGATGACTCGGACGTGCAGACCACGCTGGCCATCGAGGTGGACATCAACAAGACGGAGGTGGTCCTGATCGACGAGGACGACGACATGTCTCTGAGGGAGAGGACCGTGACGGACGTCTCGATGATGGACGGGAATGCCGCGGAGCTCGTGTGCGGCAGACTCCTGTCCATTTCCACAGACTCGTCTTCCGAGTGCAAAGAGGAAAGCCTTGCTGCCGAAACTCCACTGCCGGCCAGTGATGTAATCAAAAAGCGCCATTGTTGTTTTTGCACGATCCTATGAATGCTTTGTATTCCTGCACATGGAAGAGCGCACTGATGCACATACATCCTGCAATTTCACCGGTGATTTTTTTTTTAATTGTGAGGTGGGACTCACTTTTAGGTTGGCTGTGTTTAATTTACTGTATATATTGTGCAAGCTTACTGCTAGTAAATTCAGGACTGGAAAAAAAAAAAAAAAAAACACTAAAGAAAACAAAACAAAAACCAAGTGTTGGAGTGGATTCAGCCTTTTAAAGACTACAATTTAATCAGTTGTCTTGGATATGAGTCCTACATTATCACTGATGTTTTTGCAAAGAGTTTTCTGAAATTTGTAAACCTCTGTGAGTTTTGTATTGTATCATGTCAATTCAGTCAATGTAGCACCTTGTTTTTAGACTACACACAATATGCCTATTACGCCACAGTATTTGTCTTTTTAATGAAAAAAAACCCCCTCTATTTTTAGAGATTACAAGTGTGTATAAGTTGTTTTGAAATGTTGTCACTTCTTAAAAAAACTGTTGATAAATTCATACATAAATATGTTTGCATTTAAAATGGTTATTGTTTCACTTGTGGGAATTCTGCTGTATGTTCAGTGTACAGTTGCTGTTATCGGTCTCCAGAGAGTTTTCTGAATGGGCTGAAAAGCCCACTCACAGGAAGTGGTGTATTGGCATTCTGCATCGGGATTGGTGGGTATTTGAGGCACACACTCCAGGGGCACCCACTCTTTAGCATAGAGGAATTTTCAGAAACCAGCTATGAAAAGCATTTTTAAAAATCTAATATTTAAATTATGTTATCTCTTGTGCTGTTCAGTCTTTATCTAATGATCACAAGGGAAAAAAAGGCCTTTCAGAAGCAATTAAACCCCCACTACACCATAAATTAACTTTAACAATAATGAATGTCTCAACCATAGAACATAGGAAGTATAACAATGGCCAGCTCTACAACACCCCTTTCCTGAACCTTTGGATCACAATCCCAAGTCCCCACTACTCTTTGTGTTGGTGCATGTTGACATTGAAATGAGCTGGGAGTGAGAAGGGCGTAAATATTTATAAAGGACAGACTGTATTTGATCATAGTCCTCCGACGCTAAGTATGGAAGGAGGGGGGCCTTGCCATACGGACGTTATAGAGCTGGTGGGCAGGGCGATAGCAGCTGAGGGCTCTTATCTTCTCCTCCCATACCAAGACTCCTTACCAGCGAAATGTGGTGGCAAGAGTTACACAGTTGTACACTGGTGCATACGCATAGCCTTAGGTCTGACCCCCTGCTGTAATCGCGATGACCCAATTGAGGCACTTTAACCTTGAACGTTTGCGAAATTCTTGTACAGAAACTTTCCTTGCGCTACTCAATGTATAGCAGATTGCTTGAAAAAGAAATGGATCAAAATAAAGTTGACCTTGAAGAGTTCTGACAAAGGTAAGATGATACATTTTTTTTATCATTTTATAATTTCTGAATATTTTTAAATATATTGTTGGCACACTATCATCATAGGGTTTACTCATGACTCCAGACTCCATCTTTTTAAAAAAAAAAATGAATTGTAGCCTACCATAGAAATGGCTGTAGATTTAATTTGTTACCACATATTCCAAAATAGATATGAGACGTATGTGCTAAAAATAGGCTGCTATCGTCGTAACAGCTCTTGGACTGTAATGGCACATTCCTCTCTGCACGTTTTGATATGACAAGAATACACACCCCATACTCCAGATGCGCAACTGAAATATGCCAGAAGAACTGACAATGATAGACATTCCCCTGAAACCACTAACAGCAACATGTCCCTCAAACCCCCCTCTGTGGAGACCCTATAAGCATATAGGGTCCCCCACACCAGTCATCTGCTTCAGCTAGTCTCTATATGAACACCACGCAGGTCACTGTCTAATGTCGGGAGTGCAAGTAACATGGATGTATGATTGACAGAATCCTAAGATTAAAGAAGCATGGCATTGATGGGGACAGTGATCATGGCGTTTCTTCTGCATAGCACACCAAGTATTCTTAAAGGTAAGGTCCATACACCTATATGTACTGTATGGGATTGTGTATCTTACATACGTGTATGTATATCCCAGTTCCTGGTCGGAGGGGTGTTATTTGCTGTATATGTGATAGCTCTGTTTTATATTTTAGACACAGAAGTGGCAGGTAATGTTTTTGATGTGTGTGCGACATGCCATCCCAACGCCACCTGTGAACTGAAGACAGATGGAAGTGGGGGATATGCCTGTAACTGCATGTATGGCTTTGTCGGCAATGGAAGAACTCATTGTGAAGGTAATGTAGGTTCTTGAATACGTATGTGTATAGCGATTTTGAGTGATTCGCATTTTTGAATGAAACATGGCACTTTGCCAGATCACTGTATTTGTCGATTGGTAGTACAAAACAACTCGTGTTTTTAGAAAAGAAAGGGAGTTGTGAAACATCAGGGTGTGTCTACTTCACTTTTTTTCTCTTTAACCTCAACTGTCGACAAAAGTGTTTCATCTCAGAGCATTAGGATACCAAGAACAGGAAACTGACTTCCCACACCCTCTACCCGCCACTTGTGAAAACATAGTATTGTGAAAAATGAAGCAAGATTGCCAGCACGTGATGAAAGATTTTGTCACAGTTCCCATAATGAAACATCTTGTCATGTTTTATCTTTTAAATTCAGAGCCTCCCTCCTAAAAAATCGCAATAACATTGACTTTACAAATGACAATATTTAGATCTGCTAATATGTACTGTTCTTTATTGCACTTTACTGCTCAGGGGCTTTGTGCTTGAAATGATTCTTAGTGTTTCCATATACTGTACATTTAATAGACAAGGACGAATGCCAGATTGGTGCAAACTTCATCTGTGGGGATCACACAGCCTGTCACAACACCCATGGAAGCTACTATTGCACCTGTCTGTCAGGATACACTCCCACCAACAAGATGCCCGTTTTCATTCCCAACGATGGCACATATTGTCAAGGTACTCTATGGTCAATGGGCTCCTTGCCAGGCTATTAAGTAATCTTTAATAATCATAATGTGTCTGATACACACCAACAAAAGCCCTGCAAATACATGATATACTGTATACTGTTTCTTTTGATCAGATATTGACGAATGTCAGGTTCAAGGTGTCTGTGGTGAGGGTGGTCTGTGTAGAAACACTGACGGAAATTTCGAGTGTGAATGTCAGATCGGGTACCGTGTGAAGGATGGAACTGTTCCGTTTCACCCTAACCGAGAAAAGGCCTTTTGTGAAGGTACTGTAATGTCAGTTTAAATCTGTAAAGTAAAAAAACTAAGTCTTTTCACGATATCGCCTATCTGTTTATAAGGAAGCTACTGATGAATCATGAAGCAGCTACTGTATGTGTTTCAATTGCAGCTGTTGACTGTGGACCTCCACCTTCAGTCCCGCATGCTGTCCGGCTCTCAGTGCCGCACACTCGTTATAGGAGCGTCGTCACCTATGGCTGTCAGACGGGCTTCCTATGGCAAAGAGGGGACAACTCATCCCTTTGCACGTCACAAGGGAGATGGAAAGGCCCGAGTCTTATTTGTGAAGGTACAATAATGTCAGATTGTTTCCTCAAGGTTGTTCTTCTTTGTGCTTATTTATCTTATCTTGTCATATTTGTGAAACAGTCACTGAGTGATACTCAAATGAACCAATGAACCAAAAAACTAAACACTATTTTTCATTGATATCAAGTGATTTTTTCGCAAATATGTACACAATCTCATCAGTGAAGGAGCAGTTGATGGTTAATAACAGGCATAATCGCCTTATTGTCCTGTTGTAGAGGTCGACTGTGGTGAGCCCCCTGCTTTACCGCACTCTAGTTTTATCTGGAAACAGCAGGCTAGAAACACCAGGATGGGAGCTGAGGGGCATTATGAGTGTGAGGTGGGCTTTCGTCATGTTGGACCTGCATGCATAACGGTTTGCACAGCTGGTGGGTTCTGGAGCCACCCCAGCCCACCCCAGTGTGAAGGTATATATCGTATACAGCATCACACTGGCAACAGTCTTGTAAGGGTTCCGCTGCATCGCTGTACTGATTTTGTGATGTTGGTTGAGGTGGAAAATTCTAGCTTCAGAAAGTAAAAATCCAACCATGTATTGGTTCTACCTGTGCACTTAACACAGGTGATCTCACTAATTAGCTGCTCTACCTACAGTAGCTGAAAAGTTATGTTAATTAGAATCAGCTGGTTTAAATGAATGGTTGGACTTTTCCACCTCTGGAAGTTGGATATTTGAGAGATGGTGTAATATTGTTTCACTCATTTGCCCTATTGTCTCGTATCAGCAGTGGCAGTGCTTAATATTTCTTAATGATTTTCTTTCAGAAATAGTGTGTGACAAGCCTCCTGCTGTACCTAATTCACATATCTTGTGGAACAGAAACACCAGTGTTGGTACTAGCGTGTTTTATGAATGTGCGGAGGGATATCACAAAACGGGTACTGGCAACATGTCAGTCTGTACTGAAAACGGATTATGGAGTAAAGTAACATTCACGTGTGAAGGTATATTTTCCCTCTATCTTTTAGAGAGCCCTCTCCCTCTATTTTTTCCCATCTGTGTGGTGGAAATATCAATGTTCGAAATTCTCTTAGAACTAAGAGATGTTAACAGTCTGTAGATGGCTGTGGAAAGAAATGGAAACCCTGAACTAAAAGGCACTGTGAGACTCCCTGGAACGTTTTTGGTTAATCAAAGGTGAACTGACATTTTTGGTCCTGATACTGTATGTTTCTCCGCAGTAATGACCTGTGGAGATCCACCTGTGCTGCCACACACTGGACAGGTGTGGAATGGCACCACAACTGTTGGCAGCAGTGTTCTATATTACTGTAATGGAGCGTTTTATTATGTGACAGGAACTAATGTTTCTGAATGCAATGCTGACGGTAACTGGACAAAAGCAACTGTAACTTGTAAAGGTAACAGTTTTAAGTTGATCTAGTTCATCTCATTTTTCTTTCTCAGACATTTTTGATATGGCCTAAAAGATGCCACTACCAGGCTGCATCAGGCTATAATAGTCTTACTGAATTTCAGAGGCATTAGTCTCTTTTGTTCTTTATCTATCGTGAAAGGAATACATACCAGTCTTTGCATTTGTACATACAGTAATTTCCCCCATATAAGCCGCATTGTGTGTAAGCCGCAGGGCAGTGTTTTATGCAAGTTAAAAGAGACAAAACCATATTAACACCATATTAACTGCCCCCCTGAATTAACCGCATAGCAGAAGAAATTTAGCAAAATCAATGTATAAGCCGCGGCTAATAGTCGGGATATTACGGTATGTACTGTATCATGTCTATTTCCCCCACAGAGATTGACTGTGGTGTTCCTCCTGTCTGGCCACACTCACACATGTTGTGGACTAAAGCCAGCCAGATGGGAGCTAAAGTGTTTTATGAGTGTGATGTAGGATATTATAATGCAGGACCTGGAAATGTCTCAGCTTGTACGGTTGATGGTGTATGGAGCCCACCATACATAGTCTGTCAAGGTATTGATGCAGGAGCTTTGTTTATTTTTCATTCTTTCCTGTTGACATATTCGCTCTGTTACAAACACCTACAGTAATTTCCCGCATATAAGCCGCATTGTGTATAAGCCGCAGGACAGTGTTTTATGCAAGTTTAAAGAAACAAAACCATATTAACACCATATTAACTGCCCCCATGTATTAACCTCATAGCGGAAGAAATTTCGCAAAATCAATGTATAAGCCGCGGCTAATAGTCGGGAAATTACGGGTACTGTAAAATATTTCTCTTTTAAACGTAATATAACTAATAGGCATAATGCATGATGTAGCATTGCTATATTGCCTTTATCTTGAAAGAGATACCATGTGGAAATCCTCCTACAGTACTTACCCTAACTCAAAGATAGTATGGGATCAAAACACCCCATTTGGTGCTAACGTGTTTTATCAGTGTGAAACTGGATACAGAAATGTGGGTCTAGGAAATGTTTTGGTTTGCTCCACAAATGGACTGTGGTTGGAACCATCTTTTAAATGTGAAGGTGACACAGCACAAGCTTGTTTTGAGCATCCTATTGTGCTTTCTTACCAATTTAATCAAATGTATCTAATTGAATTATCAAAAATATATACAGATACCCTCAATTCACCAAGACACTTCCATAACCCCTTTCCTGGTTTCACCAAGCAGAAATCAGTTGCGGCCCACCCCCAGGCATAGCTCACGCTGACATGCAATGGGACAACACAAGCGGATTGGGGAGTGTAGTTCAGTATACATGTAAACATGGCTTTTACCAGGAAGGGTCGCAAAGCTTTTCGACTTGTACCTCTAGTGGAGAGTGGGAAAATGCCGCCATTCAATGCAAAGGTACAAACTAACACATTATATGTATCAGTATTCTTAGGTCTTGACACTGTGATGCATGGCTATTCACAAAAGGAAGCAATAGCATTTTAGGTTAATTGTATTATCTTTTATTTCCCCCCTACAGAGATTAATTGTGGTGTCCCTCCTAAATGGCCACACACTCATGTGCCGTGGACTAAAGACACTCGTATGGGAGCTAAAGTATTTTATGAGTGTGATGTAGGATATTATAATGCAGGACCTGGAAATATCTCCGTTTGTACGGTTGATGCTGTATGGAGCCCACCTAATGTAGTTTGCAAAGGTACTGTACTGGTATATGACCTCAGCTGTGACCTTAAGCACTTTTATTGTTGTTGTTGTTGTTGTTGTTGCTGTTGTTGTTGTTGTTGTTGTTATCATTTTACCATATAGGGTAATATACAGCTGTCTACTTATTGATTGAGTGTCCAAACATCATATGCTTAGTGCATAGTTCCCATAAGATATTAATGTTTAATCGTTGCCAATTTTGTTCATTTCCTCTTCAACAGGTTGTGGTGGTGAAGAGAGTCCCTGTCATTGTGTCAAATAGTATTCGATGATATTCCATTTTGCTGTAAAAACCCTTTCTGTGCCCTGCTGCAGCGCGGTGTGGGCATGTGCCTGAGCTGGCCCATGCAGAGCTGGTGTGGGATAATGAGAGCATGGCCATTCACCGCTGTGCCGATGGATACTACGCCCACGGCGGACTCAACGTATCTACGTGTGGGGCCGACGGGAGCTGGCAGGCTGCAACCCTGCAGTGCAGAGGTGGGATTTCAGCTTCTCGTGCGAGGAATGGACAAACACGGGCATGAATGTGTGGGCCACTAGCAGAGATGTGTTTTTCCATTGCTTGTTGAGAGATAATTTTAAGCATGTTTACCATTAACTGATGTGATTACTAGGGTAAGGGTATTAAAGAATGTATTGTAGTCTTCCTCTTGGCTCAAGATTACAAATCAAGATTACAAATAAAACATCTTTTTACTTACATGAAATTATTCTTTGACAGAAATCAGGTATGGAATCCGTCAGTTGAAAGTTTTTAATGAAAGATGTCTGCGCTGGCTCTCTGATGGCAAAAAGGAGGATTACAGGGTAAGTTTTTGCAATATGTAGGTATATTATCAAAGTGTCTTCAAAATAAACTGTGTGTAAAGGACTGGAGTGTGCCGACAGTTCATTTTGAAGATTCTCAGTTTTTGTTTGTCTTCTTATGTGAGTGCAGTGTAACTCCTCCAAAATATTATCAAAGTGTGAAATGGATCAAGCACAAGGATATATTTCTTTGTCATAAACCAAAATCCTCACATTATCCATTTCTGCATTATAATTTCATATTTTTGCACAGGTTATATTTGTCGGCCATAGAGACTATCAAAAGTCATTTGTTGATAAAAGGAGGACTGCCTTCAGCTCTCCAGATCTTAGGCCTGATGTCTGCTTGAAACTGCTGCCAGCTACAAACTACACCATCAACATCATGGCTGTACTAGCCAATTCCTCCACTGTTATCACAGCCAACACCACAATCCCAGGTAACCTAAACCATAGCCTGAGGAATACCTGATTGTTTATTTGGTGCTCCTGTGGTGTGTTGCTGCAATAAGGCAATAAGATCAAGGGCTGGACATCTAGAGCATGAGTATCTATCCATTACTGATTTACAATTTACTTACATTTACCATGATGTAGGCCTTGTACAGTATACTTGTCCATCTAGTCTCTATGTGATTTTTTACATTTTGCTTTTCCTCTCAAAGCTGCCCCAGTACCAGAGGTCATGTTTAGGGATGTTGAGGGACCACTGCCAACTCTTTGGGTGTATCGGTCCCACCACACTCTGGATCCAATCTGGTAAGAATTCAATCATATCTTCAAATCAATTCAATCAACTCTAAATGTGTAAAATTAGCTTATTTTGATGATAACAAATAGGTGTTGCATCCTTCTTAAAGGGTTGTGTTTCCTTTTGTATTTAACAACACATGAAACTAACAACTGTTTTTTTTTTTTACAGTCTGTACGAGGTGTTTGTGCTACCAGTAGAGGGCACTCTGGTGTTTGACTGCAACTCCCCCAAAAGTCCACATTTCCTCAAAGACCGCAGTTGCCATGGTGAATATGTGGCAGCCCAGATCCGAGTCAGAGATGTTGTAAATGTGCTGAACTTCACTGTGGGGGATGAACAACACTATGGAGAGTTTTACAATGCTCCGCTAGAGAATGGTAGAGATTACTACATCATATTGAGGACTACATGTCGGTGGGGACAGGTAAGAGATAAAGCCTGAAGTAATCCCTTACACTCAGCCTGTGAGTTATGCAATACCAATTATGGACAGAATTTAGACAGTATAACCAACAATACAGTTCACAATCACAAAGTAGGGCTACATGTGTAATTGTTTAAGTACTGTAAATGGGGAATTCACACCATGATTATAATGAATTTGTCTTTGAGTCAGGATGCTCAGGATAGGCCTAGGGTTTCATGTCAATATGTTTAAATGTTTGCTTGGTTTTAATAGCAGTACTCACTTTCTTTTTTGTGACATTTTCAGAGCAGTAAACACTCATGTGTCTTATGGGCAAAGGCAAGGGGTGAGTGGTTTAAAGCGCTACTCCATTTCTGTTTAATACGCTCTATAGGTCTTTATTATTTTACCCCAAAATATTTTAAGCTGCATTTTAAAGGAATAATAATACCACAGTATATACTTAGGTCTATAGTAACCTAAGTTTAAATTGTTGTTGTTTGTTGTTGTTAAACGTCTTTTTCTCAATGGAATTATTTTCAGGGACATCCTACAGGATGAGGATGTCAGCTCTTGTGGCTGGCGGAACCATTGCATTCTTTGGCTTTGCTGTTCTTATAGGATATTTCTTTACTGGGTAAGATGCACAGTAGCCTGGTCATACTAAACCCTTTACGGAGGGCTATGCCAGGCTAGATGCACAGTAGGCTGTATTATTTTACCCAGTTGGTATCACAGTGGATCAAGGCCAAATACAAAGTAATCTTTTTCATTTTTATTATTTTTGTCTTTCAGATATTTAAAAAAATGATTGCCAGTCCCATGAATGAAGACTGTACCTCATGTTTTTAGATGTTCCGGTTGAAATGTTTTTTTATTATTTTTTTAATGCATTTTTAAATAAATAAAGAAACAAACAAATGTTCGTGTTGTCTTCAGTACTGTAAATACGTTGCATTCCTCCAGTTTTGTTTTACTTACATTTTACTGTAGCAGGTTTAAGTCATTTTCATCAGCCTGCATATCTTGTCTTTTATCTGAAGTAGTCTCATCTTGTTTAGAGAAACGGATAGGAAACAACACTGGCAGAGTTCTGATTCGACTTTGGTGATGGGAGACTTCCAGAGACTGCTCATCATCACGAGCGCACTCAGGGAGGCGCTACTTCAGTTCAATGTGATAATGCAGAGGCAGAACTATATTTAAATTAACATAGTTAAATGAACTACAATTTAAATCTAGGATTTGACATTCACTAGGTTGGTACTGTTATGGGTAATTATTTTGTATTCGTAGCTTTGTAACTATACAGACAGGCAGAGGACGAGGACCGGTTGATCTGAGTAACTTTGATAACAACAGCTAGCATGGCTAGCTTGCGCTAGCCAACTAGCTGTGTTCTCTGATAGCTAACACATTAACACTGGGATGACAAACTGCACACAAGCCAACTGGAAGCTATATTTACTTAAAACTAAAGTGGTTCGTTCAGCCATCTTAGAAACGGATCATCCCTTGTGCTAGGTAAGTAAAACAATGAAACGTCAAGTTCAGACGACATGCAAGTTCAGAGTGATTTAGTGTAGAATTATTTACATAAATGCTAGCTGCTAACCCCGCGTTTATCCTTGACAGAAAAGTGAGAATAATTTACCATCAAATGACCTGCCCACAAAACAAGATGTTTTCAGTCGTGAAGTACAAGTCAATAGACTATGTGTTTGAGGTATATGGTAATCCAGTCTTTGATCTCAAATAATTGTTTTTTCAAAACCATAAATACCAAAACCAAAATTCAACTGTACTGCATTCCTTCTCAATTTAAACAGGCTACAGCCAGGCGTAAATTAACATTAAATTGCCTGGTTCTACCAATGCCTTACAACATCAACACTCAAGAAATGTATCTTCACGGTGGTACTCTACCTGATGATGCCTATCGAAATCCATGGATTCGAGGTTAGATTCAGGGGGTTTAACACCAGCTTCTAAAGATTTCTTCTACTACTACAGTACGTGTCACATGTAGTCTAGTCTCCCAGAACTGAATAAATTGGTTGCACTTCTCCATGACAGGAAGAACAATTTCCTCCAGAAGCCTGAACACGAAGGGATCGATAGTGGAAGAACTAAGCTCTAAAACACTACCTATGGATTCTGTGGAAAAGTATGATGACATTTAGATATTTGGCACATTTCTTAAATATAATATGTATTTATTTATACTTCATATATTTTTCTATTTTCCCTATAAATTGATGGTGCAAAATTAGAATGAGTGCTCCTCACACGCTGAGTGAAGCGGAGGCTTTGGACATAGTCCCCAGCTCCAATCCTGCTTCCCAGGCCTGTCCTGAGGCAGAGGAGATCTTTTGGCAGGTCACCCACAAAAAGAGCGAGACTGATGTATCTTTAGTAGATGACTTCACCAAAGCCGCAGGAAGTGACATGAGTGTGGGCCACGAAGGTAGGCATTTATATATTTGTAAGTGTGTTACACTAGTGTAATATCAAACTATTTGAGAAAGGGCGAGTCACAGCTCGAGGAAGCAAATAAATACCAGGGTATTGACAGTTCATATCAATATATCCAAGGTGACTAACAGTTATCTTTTAATAAATAAGGGACAGCCTGTTATAAATGCATCCTTTATGTTGTGTCAAATATACAGTATATATTTTTGACACAACATAATCTAACATTTTGTTTTAGAGCTCCTGCTGGAGGAATTGCTGGCAAGCTCTCCCCTGCCCCAGTTCAAGAAACACATGCCGACTTTACGAGTCAAACTGAGCCGATTGAAAGCTGTGTTGGTGTTGGACCCACTACAAACTCCAATGGGAGGTTCCCTGTCTGAGGATATGATTTTTGGGTATAGAGGAGATGTGTATTTGTATATGTATTTAATTGTAACCAAATGTTTTTTTCCCCCTCTGATGGTGAAAATATGTATCATTTTCAAAGGAGATGTGTGCCCTATGATATCAGTTCATGTGGTGATACAAACAGCTCTCAGATGAGGTCAAGTGATACAGAGGAGTTTAGCAAAGTGTCACCTCGGGATGAAGAGGTAGTGTTATATGAATAAACATATAGCCTACTGTATTTTTTTACTGTAAATATAATATATTTAGTTCCTATCGATGGACATCATCCACTTGGTGTATCTTAACACAATTTCATGACAAAATCATAACAACACCTTAAAAAACATATTCCTTGATTGTCTGGTTTTGCATGTGTTTAACAGTCCTTAATGTTGCTTGAAGTGGAATCCTGCAGCATGCACAAAGAATCCTTCAACACATCTCTAGCTCACCTTTCTAGCATTCTACAAGTAAGAGAAGAACCTGTGGGAGACCAGGTGTCTTCAGTGGATATGCTTAAAAAAGGTGAGCTACCTAGAAATGAAACTGAAATGCATTTATCCACTTCTGTCAGAACTCTGCTAGCATTGATCCTCTCCTTACAGTGACCCCAGCAGATCTACAGGAAATGCATCATTTTAGAACCCTTGACGCTCCTAGTAACAGCTTGGACACTCTCAACCCATTAGACCCAAAGAGCCCAGGTATGTACTCTTCCCGTCTCTTTTCAGCAAGCACCGTAGTTGTTGTCACACATTGTCAGCTGTTGATACAACACACAGCTTTGTTCCATGCTAAATCGTCACCATTTACAGTAGTTGATGTTAAATGTCACAGGCAGTTTTAAAGGAGTTCACAGTGGTGTTACTGTACATTTCATTACCTCACTGCTTCAAGTTTCCGCAGGGAAAATTCATGTGACTATTTATTGAATAAATAAACAACACATGTACACGATGGGATTTCACTATGCTCTAAAACCATACTCTAACTGTAACCATTCACAATGATGCTTCGGTCACACCGGTATTGTATACTGACACTCTCTTGGTGACTATACATCTCTGTCGTCTCCTCTCTCAGTTCCTCTTAGGCTGTACCCAGAGCTGGAGCTCGATGTACCCTTCTTCCCAGTTCCTGGCCCTCAGAGGCCCGAGCTGCGGTTGCCGAACAGTCATCTTCAACCGGAGCCTTTGCCCCCCATCTACAGACAGTAAGTCATCACCATGGATCTCCAGACAGAAAACATTACAACATTGTGACATAAGTCAAATGTGTGAATTCACAAATAATTTTTTCTGATAAATGTGTGTTAAATGAAGAAATACCCTGTCAGTCCTTGTGAAATAGGAAATGCATCATGCACCATACATCTATCTATAAATGCTGTGTGTCACCCTGTCTGTCTGTCTGTTCCACGCATAACTCTCGAACCACTCATCCGACTGCTCTCAAATTTGGTGGGTGTCATCCTAATGGCACGAGTGTGTGCAGAGCCACACATTTCATGTTATATGAACAAAAAATGGCACTTACAGGCTCTGCACTAGTATTAACTATGTCAGTATTGAAACCAGTCAAAGTGTTGTCCCAAAGGCTCACTGTTATTTGCCAACAGTTGTCTACCTCATTAGTTAAAAGACTGTTACAGGAGGAAGGCCACATACAGTACTAATGATATTCTTGTGTGTCAGTTGGCTAGTGTCAGATGAAGAACGAGAGGAGTCAGAGCAGGTTCTGTGGTCCTCAGAGAAACAGCATAACGCCATAGGAGGTTTTCTTCTGGCTGGTACGTACTGACACGAGGACCCAACACAATATGAATATGATATTATGATAATATGACCCATCATGAAATGAAAACTGCATACCCTTTTATTTTCAGAGCCTTCTAGTCTTGAACGTTTTGAGAAGAACCAACCACTGACTGATGCCTTAAAACTCTTGGGCATCTCAGCACCAAAACAGGAGGTTGGACTCACTGGATTGCCTGAACAGCTCCAGTCTCTGGTTAAAGGCTGCGTTGAATTTCCAGAGGATATGACAGCTGAGCCACTCAGTATTGAGAAAAGGGATTTAGTTAAGCCAGAGGACTTCACAGTGCTGTCAGGCTCAGAGATTGATGGTGAGTCTCCTCCAGGACCTCATGGCCTCTGTGCACACTTAGTACGTTGTGGAAAACAGATTTGAGACTGATATTTGTTTTTCAAAGCAAGTGGAAAATATATTGAACGGAAATTCTCAGATGATCAAAACTGTGTGTGATATAAAATATACTGTGTATATGATAAGAGCTGGACTGCATGCTTTAAAGATGTTATATGACTTCATTTCAGATGTTCTGAGAGAAGCCTCCGGAGATGCGGGTTAGTGTTTCTCCTCTGCCTCTCCTTACTTACATGAAGAGATGTACAGTTGTTCTCCCACCTGCTCAAGCCAGGGGCAAGTGGAGGGGTAACGTTTTATTTAATATTCTCTAAAGTAAAGAAGTATACTGTACCTCAGGGAAGAGCAGCGCAAATTAACTACTGTACACATCCTCTTAAAAGATCCCCTCCCAGTTGCAAGTTGTGTATTTCTCATGTTGTAAAGTGTCAGTGTGATGATTATGTGCTTATGCTGAGGTGTTTTTGTTCCTGCTCCCACACTGTACTCTTCACTGGAGCATAGTCTGAGGGTTGCCTTTTTTTCTCCTCCCTCTCCTCATGTTAAGCTGTATTTTTCTTCCACAGTATTTCGTTGTACTTGTGCAATGACAATAAAGGCTACTATTACTAATATGCTGATACTAAAGGTTCTCTCTCTCTTTCTCTACCCATCCTTTGTCTGCATTCTATTAGGTAAATGCCCATTTCCTAATAATTCAGCAAAACCCACCCAGCCTCCCGCCACCTCTGTCCAGGGAGACCTGAAGCGGCAAGCGGTACCCTCTCAGCAGGAGGATGGGGCCGCCGTGAAGAAGCTCATCATGGAGAGGATGGCTTGGCCCGCTGAGATCTCAACGCCTGCCTGGGAGCATGCCCCCTCAATCAAGACACAGGAGAGAGTGGCCAACTTCGCTCCGGCGAGTCACCCTCCAAAGGAGCTTCCCAGCAGAACTTCAGAGCACAAGCCAGTGACGCACTCTGACCTCTTGAGCTCGTTCATGATGCTCAGACAACAGCAGCGTGTGCTGGAGTCTTCGGAGAAGACCAGCTCCACTCTGACAGGTGCAGCAGGAGACAAAAGTAAGATCAAACTCGAAGAGTAGGTCCAAGCTCTACTCTACTACTGTTTTCGTTTGGCCTCCGTCATACTAGACTGAAGTCTTTGTTTGATTCAGTATACAAAGGCCAAAAACAACTACCATTTTCCATTATGCTGCAAGTCCCTTCTGTCTCCACATAAATGGCAGTAAACTGCTTTTTTTTTTTTGCTGTTGAAGATAATGGTTATCGGAGTATATTGTGTTCAGATGTACAGGTAAAGAGGTTCACCAACCAGAGACCCACGGAGCAGAGGCCAGGTGAGGGCAGTCGGCCTCTGGTGACGGGGACGGCGTCCTCCTCAGGCCCTCCAGAGAGAGGCAGCTCCTCCGCCGTCCAGGGAACCCACAGTATCACAGCCTCTACAGGTCAGGCTAGCAGAGCAAGCACTCCTGTTGGTCAGACCGACAGAGCCAGTACTCCCATCGCGTCAGATAGCAGAGATGGCAAGGCTGAGGCTCAGGTACCCGCTGAGAGGGACAATAAAAACTGCAGGGTCATACCTGTTCAGGCCACAGGTAAGTCACTCTGTTAAAATCAAACGTCCCATCCAGCATACAAGTATTATTGTGGGGATTCAATTTAGGAAATGTCTTTTGACACCTTGTATAGGGGATTTTTATTAGTGATGCAACTGCGTATCTGTTTGGTGTGTGTGTGTGCTTGTGTGTGTGTGTTTGTGTGTGCGCGTGCGTGCGTGCGTGCATGTGTGTGTGCTTGTGTGTGTGTGTTCGTGTGTGCGCGTGCGTGCGTGCGTGCATGTGTGTGTGCGTGTGTGTGTGTGTGTGTGTGTAGAGAGCCAGCTGCTGGCCCTGCGGGCGGTGCAGGCGGTGGGAGAGCCGTGCTTCTCCAGGGCGCTGGAGCTGGGCCTGAGTGCCACCGGCGGCTGCAGGGACTTCAGCAGCCTGGACACGGAACGCAGCCTCTTCCTGCTCAAACAGCAGCAGAAGCAGCTCTCCGTCATGCCAGGTCAGCACTTAGGCAGTTATTTAAAGAGACCCTATGCAACTTTCTACAAGAGACGATCGCTCCTTGTTTACATCTGGAAGTCTGAGACGAAGAACCACGCTTGCAATTTATATATTTAAATGTAGCCTATACATGTATAAATATACACGCTAAAGCTGTCGGGGAAGCATAAAACGAGCGAAAACGAAAAACGAAACCGAAACCAGAGATGAAATCGCCAATCCTGCATAGTTCCTCTTTAATATTCAGGTAACTTTTTTAGGAACTTTCCCTTTCAAGTGAGAATGAGAAACCATATGTTGGGCGACATATGTGACAGTGTCCACAGATGTTGCTCGTTGTCAACTGTTTCCCTGCATCTGCAGCGCTTACAGAGGAGCTACACCAGGCGCGTACCTGAAACTTTCCGAATGTACAGTACACGCTACTGCCGCGTCTGGTGTAGCTACTTCCATTGATAATGATTATTAACTGCTGCAGCATACGCGTCGTGAATGGAACGTTTCAGTTACACACCTGGTGTAACTCCCCTGTTAGGCCGTTATTTAGCATATTTAGCATTTAGCATTTACCTCAGTATTTAGCAACTTTCCCTGATGGTATGCTGGGCGACAGCTTCCAGTGTCTACAGCTGTTGCTCAGTGTCAACTGTTTCCTTGCTAAGAGTAGTGTCACTGTCAACGACCAGCTCTCTTTAGAGATGTTCTGTGGTGTTTCCCATCTGTTGTCTGAAGGCCTCTTTAGACTGAATGTGATAATGAGAGCAGTCTAACCTGTGTAGAGGTCACGTGATATATCTCACTATTGGATGGATGGTCCCTACTCCTCTTCAGGTCTGGAGCAGCTGTATGTGGAGGTGGCTTTGCTGCACACCCTCGCCACTGTGAAGGAGCTGGTGCTTCAGTGCGGAGTCGGCAGAGCTTGTGGTAAGTACACATGTGACATTCAATACAATAAGGACAGTTCTACTTTGTGTTTTCATCCTCACTATTTTCTCAAACATATCTATAAGCGACTTGTGTCTGTTTGAAGGTGGTGGACATGTTTTAAAAATGTTCTTAGTGTGTTCAGTTGGAACGATGTTAAATAGGATCTTATGCTCTCTCACTGTCACCTGTTACTCAACATTGCTCAACATCATTACCTGTTCCTGCTGTGCCAGATTACCTGGCTAAGGCCAAAACCGCCCACGAGACAGATGCCTTGGAGCACCTGCACAAAAAGTACCTGATCTGGCAGTTCCACAGCCAGAAGAACTTGGAGCCGGACCCCAAACTCCTGGAGCTCCAGGATGTGATGAGATCATGGCTGCAGTCTGTTGCCACCCAGCAGCCCCTCTCAAAAGTGACCTTCCCTCCCAACCCTCTCATAAATGAACAAACTATTTAATTTCATATAGCATGTAGTAGTTCAAAAGCATTTTCTGTCGCTTATATGATGGGCAGCTATTGACATTATTATTTGTATAATTATGAATTAATAATAATTATATGAATTGATAAAATTACAGAATATTAAACATTTTAAAATAGTTTTCTTTTGTTGTTATGAGCAGGTGCTCTTACTGATTTCTAGCAACTCTGACTCTGTGAGGACGCTGCTAATCGGAAGTCTTAGTGAGATATCAGGTGAGCCAGTCATACCACAGGGACTAAAGGACACACCTGTTGTACACCTGCCAGTGCAAGGCAGTGAGGTGATGGGGATGAGTTGTTATCTCCTACAGGAGAGGGTGTGGTGGATGCAGTTGTGTCTGAAGAAAACTGCTGGCAGGTAGATGGCAAGAAGGTGTTGAACAGGTGAGTCTTCAGCTGCACCATCTTATGAGTCCACCTAACACGGTTACGTTGCGACAATGTTGTTGGCATTTACCATGTACAGTGTTGGATAATGTTGTAGCCATGCACATTTGTGAATCACATGGACGTTGTGGCTACAATAAGTCTTACTGGTCCATTCCCGTCTGAATGTCTTCTCCACAAACATTTCCACATGATGCCAAGTTTTATGCGAGTGAACCCCGACGTCTCTGTGTGTTCCCCTGTCTCCCCCAGCCTGAGGCGCAGCAGCTGGGTGGTGGTGTGCAGCCTGCACCTGGGCCCGGACTTCCCCTGGCACGCCTTCTCCGTGGTGGTGGAGTACGACAGCCTGGGCCACACGCCCTGGCCCTCCATCTGCAGCGAGAGGAGCATCAGCTACGTGACCTTCGCCACTGTCACCCCAGCCTCGGGTCAGGGTCAAAAGCTGATCTCCACCAGATCAGACCAGATTGGTATTGTTGTTGTCGTCAGTGCCTTGTGGATAGGATAGGATAGGTCGTGGTGTGACAAGAAGCAGCATTTGAGCCCTGGGTCGATCTTTGGTTCTGGAGTGTCAGAAGGACTCAAAGGACCTGTGTGAAAAATCAGTGCTAAAATGTCTTTGTGTCTTCCTGTTTTGTGTTTGGCTGATTTTGTCAGTGAATGGAAAGCAGCTATCAATCTAACTCAAATCAATCTAACAATCAGTATTTTTCTGGAGTTTATTCCACAGTATTCCATGATTGCATATTAATAAGCTTAGCTACACTATTGTACAGAGATGTTTGAGATTTTGGTGTGTGTTTTTGTTTATGTTTCATGGGACAGACACGACAGCCCCACCATCTCCATCAACTGATCTGGAGAGAATCCCTTTCACGCTGTTTGTGACTGAGGGTCTGCTGGATCGCTCATCTTTACTGCAGACGCTGGAGTCCGTGTGAGTGTCAGCCCTATTTCTACAGTTCTGTGGTGTCTATTCCACTATACATTTGCATTCAGCTCAGTCTCCCCTATCCAAATACAAAAGCGATAAAGCTGAAGGACACCTAAATGTCAGCCTTGTGCCCGATATCTACATTATTACATGAACCAGTACGCCTAAAACGTTTAATTAGCCAACAGAAACGAAACCCACAGTCCAAGTAGCCACCCCTATTGGTTGTTTTTGTCATTTCCTCAGATTGACCCGTGTGTGTTTTTTGTTTTTTTGATCGCCCCGAATTCCCGCAGGTATAACCTGACCATGATAGAAAGGAGCCAGTCTCCCTCGCTGAAGATGCTCGGGGGAGCTCATCAATATGCTGTGATTACAGTCGACGAGAGCACGGCGGTGCTCCTGCAGGTCATTGAGATTAATGACTTTCTGTTGCCGCTCGGCTCAGGGCGCTCGCCAGAGAGGGGGTGTCACGTTAATGAAGTTTATCGACCCCTCTGCCCGGCGGATTTGCTTTCCTCTTGTAGTTTAGTTTGGGCTCTTCCCTCAGCGTTAAATGAACCTGTGCCTGTTTGACTGTTGATTTAGTTTTGTGTGTTTGTGTGTGTGCGTATGTGTGTGTATGTGTGTCTGTAATGTGTCTTAGTGTAAGACAGTGCAGTATTCTCATATCTTGTCTGTGTATTTGCCTGTGTGTTTGTGTTGTCAATTACTTACTTGTGTGGGTGTGTGTGTGTCTCTCTCTCTCTCTCTCTCTCTCTCTCTCTCTCTCTCTCTCTCTCTCTCTCTCTCTGTGTGTGTGTGTGTGATCAGGAGGTGGACGAGCTGGCGACGGAGCGAGCGAGTGAGCGGGTGGTGATGCGTCTGATCGCTCTCTCCCTGCAATACAGCAGCTGTTGGTTCCTCCTGCATCTCCCCAGCGCTCGCTACTCATGGTGTGACACACACACACACACACACACACGCACACACACACACACACACACACACACACACACACACACACACACATACACACACAGGCACGTTCACCATCTTATCACTGCAAGCTCACACTCATCATCACTTATTTTCACTCCGTACGGATTTCTGCCTGTAAAATAAGCGACACACTGAGCCATTCTCTAATGTGAATTATTACCATTCATAGTATTTCCTGAATGTGTATGGAGTCCCAGTGAGCTTGTTTTATTTTGAGATTTCATTCAGTACTGATGATGTAAATGCTTACGTGTCATGTTCAATGTGCCCTGGCCATTTGGGGATGGAGCTCATGATGTGGGCATGTACAGTACAGTATCTAGGTTTTAGGAGCTGGCTTCTATGTATTCTGCCTGTAGCTTCCGCTGACACAATGCTGTGCTGTCTCCCCCAGTCAGTGGTTGCACTCTTCTTCTGTTTCATTAGCGTCTCTGTGCAAATCTTGACCAACTTGGCGTTAATCTACTCAGCTGTGGTACTCTTTGGATTGAAGTCTGAAGAATTCAGCGTCAAGGTGCTACAACTGAGCTGATAGACACTGTTCTCTAAAATCTGAAAGAAAGAAAATCATGGTTGATTCCATGTGATTCACCTTTTTTTAAAAAAAATGTATAAATAAAAATGTCTACGTTCTCTAAGGTTTTGGTTGTATCAGAGGAGGAGGATATTGCCAGATGGATTTACCAGATAGCCCATCACAGCATGATGTCATCAGAGGGCGACCCTCAGCGTTATCTGGACAGAGAGTGGTTATCGGTGCTGCCCTCACAGGTACACGGGGCTGTCAGCACTGCTCTCCTTATCACCGAGGCCATCTGCTACAAAGCCAGGGTTAAATGGACATTCTTCACACACACACACACACACACACACACACACACACACACACACACACAGGCATTAGAGGCAGAGTTAAACAGCTGTTAGTCCTGGGAGAAGTCGCCAGTTAAAGGTACCAGCAGAGATTCTAAGCAATGTCTAACCTGTAACACGTTCAGCAAATATATCTTCACAATCTGTTCGCTCTCCATTTTGTGAGCATCCATAGATGTCATCCAGAATCGCTGATAGTATTTTTAAAGTATTATTTAGGCTTGGTGACTACAATGTCATTGGTATATCGTCTAAAGCTGACCACACTAGTAAAGCTCACTTCTCTTTTATAGTAAGTTACAGTTCCTTTCATTCACAATTAGTCAAGAATTAAATGCGTCTGTTCAAGAATTGGAACTATGCATTGTATTAAGTCATTAAATAAATGCTCCAGTTCAGAGACCATTGGAGCAATCAATGCAATTACTGTAGGCCTGTATACTGTAGAAGCTAGGTATAACTCGGCCAAGAGAAAGCATAACCGCCTCCTGGATCCAGACGGTGATACGGATCACTCCCTCAAAAGCAATAATGAATTGTGTGGTATGCTGCTGGTTATAGGATGAGGACTCGCCACTGTTTGCCAAATTTGAATGCGCCTCTGTACTGTATAGCCACGAGGCATAATAATGTATTGTGCCGTGTGCTGCTGGTTGCAGGATGAGGACAGTCTGATGCGCTTCCCCAGTGTGAATCCGCTGGTGGCCCAGATCATGCTGAAGAGGGCCCCCTCCCTGCGCTGGCTCCTGGGAGCCTCCCTCACAGAGCTGCAGCAGCTGCTGCCGGAGGTCCCTCACAAAGTTATCAAGGTGCCTACCACATCCGTACCATACTGTATAGACAACTGCACTTACTGTACTGTACATCCTAATGACATGTAAACAAGGATTTCTATCAAGGAATCCATAGTTTTCTTTAGATAGATAGATAGATAGATAGATAGATACTTTATGGAAAATTCAAGGTCCCGGCAGCACCACACACACCACACACAACATGCTAGTCTAGTATGAACACACATAATTGTCCTAGTTTTTGTTTTCAGCTCTTCACAGACACCACAGGTCTGTATCCTCTGGGCTCCCCTGCTCCCCAGCCTAACCCCGTGCCTGACCCCGAGCCCCAGCCCCAGCCCCAGCTCCCTCAGATGGGGCGGACCAGCGCACAGGACCCCTGGGCTTCAGCTGTCCAACCACAGGCGTCCCACTACAGCCACAGTCCCCAGGAAGAAGCCCTCTTCCACAAGACTTCCAGTGCTGGTCAGAGCGATGCCCGCTTCCATAAGAAAGAGGAATGGGGGCGAGCAGGGAATTCTACAGCTGGTCTGAGCGATGCTTTCTTCCAGAAGACCTCCAGTGCTGGTCAGAACAGTGCCCTCTTCCATAAGACTTCCAGTGCTGGTTCCAGTGCTGGTCAGAACGATGTCCTCTTCCACAAGACTTCCAGTGCTGGTCAGAACGATGTCCTCTTCCACAAGACTTCCAGTGCTGCTTCCAGTGCTGGTCAGAGCGATGCCCTCTTCCACAAGACTTCCAGTGCTGGTCAGAGCGATGCCCTCTTCCATAAGAAAGAGGAATGGAGACACACAGGGAATTCTACAGCTGGCCAGAGTCATGCCTTCTCCCACAGCACACAGGATTGGGGGCAAGAAGGGAATTCCTGTACTGGTCAGAATGATGCCATCTTCCACCGGAAAAAAGACTGGGGACACTCAGGAGCAGGTCAGACCAATGCTGCCTTCCACAGGAATGAGGATTGGGAGCAAACAAGGAATCCCACTGCTGGTCAGACTGATGCCTATTTCCACAGGAACGAGGATTGGGGACAAGCAAGGAGTTCATCAGAAGTTCAGACTGGTGCCTATTTCCACAACAAAGAGGATTGGGAGCAAAAAGAAGCCGGTCAGGCCGATGCCTTTTTTCACCGGACACAGGATTGGGGGCAGACAGGGAATTCCACTGCACGACAGAGTGATGTCTTTTCCCACAAGACACAGCATTGGGGGAAAACTGGGAATTCCGATCAGACTGATGCCTTTTTCCAGTGGAAAAATGATTGGGGGCAGACAATGAATGCCAGCGCTGGTCAAAGGGATGATGTCTTTCGCAAGACAGATGATTGGGAGCAACCAGGGTATTCCGATGCAAGTCAGGCTGATCCATTTTTCCAAAGGAAAGGCGATTTTGGGCAAAGAGAAACAGCTAAGACTGAAGGCGTTTTCCGCAGGAGAGACGATTGGGGGATAACAGAGAATTCCTGTGCTGTTCCGAGCAATGATGCCTTCCGTATTGAAGTCGATTGGGGCCAAACAGAGAGCCCTTTCAGTCCCACTCCTGCAGCAACAGCAACACCTCCAATGCCACAGGGCTTCCAGCGTAAGCACTGGCACATGGGGGTCAAAGAGGACAAGTTCATCCCACGCACAAACCAAGCACGCGATTGGACACCGAGGATTTCACCAAAGGACACTGCGTATTATTCGATAAGGGAAACACAAACCACGAGCCCGTTCGAGAGGAGCTTTTCCAGTGGGCCCCAACCTTCGCCGTACTTCCAGAGTCAGATGCCTGCTGCCATACCCTGCGGCCCGGCCCACAGCATCGCCTCCTCCCCGGTGTCGCGGTGGACGGGCCGACTGATCTCCGAGGCCTACCGCTTCACACCGGGCGGCGGCAGCAGCAGGCCAGCGGGCATGAGGGATGAGCAGGACAGGAAGAGGAGAGCGGAGCTATCGCCAGCCTCAGGTGAGACCGCTGGCACCCCCCCCCCCCCCACGGGGGAGTAACAGCTCACAGGTTTTGGGTGTGCCGCCGTTGATAAGAGTCGAGAGAGGTCTTACAGAGGGTGGTAAGCTGACTTGGCGAAACTTACAGGATGACAGTGGAATTTGATAATGTTTATGAACGGGATGGTCTGAGCTTGCAAGCGGGAGCTTTAGTGTGTCATCTGCATACAGAGAAGCAAAAGTGCTTCCTGGTGCAATATGTACAGTAGGTTTAATTATATTGGATTGAAGAGGATTCTGTTCATTCTGTGCATGGGGATTTTGTGCATGTTTCAGGCCTATTATGACAAGTATAAAGGATTAAATAGGATATTATGGATTAAAAAAATGAACACTGGGAAGTGTTATGGTCAGAGTTACATAAATATAATTCTTTAGAGACTTTAGTTTGGGGTGGCAAAAACTTCAAATTGCTACTTGAAAATGTATTGGCTAACTTTCTCATTGATGTTTTTTATCTAATGTTTTGTAAGTTGCTTTGGACAGAAGTGTCTGGCAAATACTGTAACTTTATAAAATAGTGCCCTTGGATGCTAATTTGATTGAAATGATACATTTAGAATTATCAGTGGAATACATGCCAAACAGGACACCCTGTGGTCCTCTCCTAGTGGTGTTTGATCATTTCAGTATTGGTTGGGGTCGTCTGAGTCCTAGAGAGAAACTTTGCCACTGTTTGGCCGCTCTGCAGTTTCGCTTACTGAGACAGTTGCTTCATTTTCTTATTTCAGGATACCCAGACACCAAGAAAGCAAAGCTGTTATATGAGAAGGTTCCTGGCAGAAGTGATGGACAGACAAGACTGAGGTTTTTCTGACTTTATTTTCCATCTGATTTTTATCCTTTATCCTGTTATCTAACATATACTGCACATACAATTTTATTCACAAAGTTGGTGGACCCTCATTGAAACTTTTTTCTCCAGCCACAGTGAAATAGTATTTATTATACAGTAAATTCTAATACAGTGTATTCTAATAGATGTTTATCCGTAATCCCTTAACAGAATAATCTTTAGATAAACATGTAACTTATTGAATTCATTAATAGTTTATGTGTACCTGTTTTTGTTTATTTAATTGTCATGTGGTTGAATATAAGATGTGTGGGTGGATATTTCATATTTTAATTTGTACAGCGCCAAAACCAAAATATTCATGATGTTCATTGTGAGAGTATACTGTATACATGTTTTTGAAATATATTTATGATGTTTATCGGCAGAGTATATGTGTATATGTTTTTGATAAATATTTATTCAAAATAGATACACCTCTTCTGACTTGGTCAAAACGCTTAAAATAAATTATAATATATAATGTTGTGTGGTCAACACAGGCACCTCTGTCCAGATCTCCTTTTTGAACTGCTTTCTGTGGTTACTTTCCCTGCTTGTTTTTTTCACCTTTTTTACTCCAGCAAGTAAAACGGCATGTTGTTCTGTTTACAATTGCCACTGTCAGCGGCATGCGTCAGCCCTGGACAAACAGCGTTTTATTGGGCTGTATCCTCCTGACTGGCTGACCCCTGACCTTTTCTCCTGGGCTGCCGTGTTCCCCTCACACGTCTATACGTCCAGTGTACGTAGGGGCCAAGCAGGTGGCTGCACTGCGCAGTGTGTATGTAAGGAGCAGGGTCAGTACAATAGAAGCACCATTGTGTTTACAAACAATGATGGACTTTCCTTTCTCTCTCTCTCTCTCTCCTTCAGCAAACTGCAAATAGCTCACCGTTTTGTGAGGTAGGGATCGTGTGGTGGCCACACATTTAAATTTGAATGAGAGCTGGGGGGTAACTATTCTGCACAGAAAAATGAGAATTCGTATTCGTATTTAAGAAAGCTGTTAAAATTAGAATTGAATATGAGCAGTTGTGAAAAGCTGCAGACTGATTTATTTTCTAATCCCAGATGATTATGCTTCCACTCCCAGAGGTAATAAGACCAAAGTTATATGTATTTTTTTCAATAATTAACATTTTTGATAGAGAACAATATGGTAATACCCATGGAATTATGCAATTACACAAATCTTGAAGACCTATAGGTCATGGGAAATAAAACGCTGTGGCACTGTTAGAAAGGGAAACTCAAACCTCATGGACTATATTTTCAATGTGTGTTTTTTTTCTTTTTTTCTGTGACCTCTCAATGACTTGGTCTAATTTAGTTTTATTTAGCACCCTATTAATGATACGTTTTTTTTTTCCAAGGTTGACATTATTTCATATTTTTTGTCATTTCCATTGGAGGTGATAACCTCATCCCCCACTCCCATCCCATAACCGCCCCCCCAACCCCTTCCCTTTTCTGCAGTCGGTCTCGCAACGCTGGAAAGGTAATCATTCATTAACACGGCAATCCCCTTATCGCCCTCGCTCAGAGTGCTGGGAAGGCTTATCTTCACGAGCCAGCGCACCACAGCCAGCCCCTCGCTGGAATGAAGCCCGAGACAAAGGGAACCCCGGGGCATTGATTCCTGCCTCCTCCTCCTCCTCCTCCTCCACCACTGCCTCCATCACCACCACTGCTACTGCTGCTGCTACTGCTGCTGCTGCTAACACCCACCCTCCGTCACTCTCTCCACCCTCCGCCTCTGTCTCTGCAGCCTGCCAGCTCCATCAATAAGTCCCCCCCCCTCCACCCCCCATCCCCATGCTCCCACTCTTTAGCGTCGCTAACCGCAGTGCTTTACAGCAGGGCAACCTGGACACAAGCACGTTACGGAGAGAGGGAGAGGGCGGGAGGAGAGAGGGAGGGAGGGAGAAAGAAAGAAAGAGAGGGAGGGAAAGAGAATGAGAGAGAGAGAGAGGGGGAGGGAGGGAGGGAGAGAGAAAAACAAAAAGGCAGGGAGTGAAATATTGAGGCGCTTCTAGACAATTTCGCGAGCCACTAAATCAACATTGGTGTAATGGTCCAGTAATGGCCACTGTGTCCGTCTGGTGGTAATGAAAGGGACAGTGTGTGAGCGTGAACAGCCGGGTCAGGCGTAACCTTTAAGATGTCCTTTTCTTCCACATGATACGGGCGGGTCATAGTCGTCAGCTCACGTCTTTAGACCACCATTGTGCCAGGAGGCCGTAAAAATGGCCAAAGCAGAACAAACTACGCTTTAATGACCATTCTTTAATGACCATTTAAACCTGTGTTAATGGCACCTGTCAAATTTACCCAAAGAATCCCCGGATCTCAATAGAATGCATTTGCAGCTTTACTTTTTGTTAGAACAGCACAACTTTATCTTTTTATATCTTTATACTGGATACGTGATGTCTTGGGTCTCATTCAGACTAGAGGGGAGTAGTGAGAGTGATGAGAGACCATGGAATGTTAATGTAATTCACTGATTACAGATGAAATAACTGTTGGCAACACAAAAGTTCCACAACAAAGTTATAATAAAATGAAAATAATTTCATCTTTTGAGGCAACAAGTGAATAACTGGCAGTTTTGCATATACAGTAATTTCCCGTATATAAGCCGCATCGTGTATAAGCCGCGGGACAGTGTTTTATGCAAGTTAAAAGAAGCAAAACCACATTGATACCATATTAACTGTCTGTGTATTAACCTCATAGCTGAAGAAATTTAGCAAAATCAATGTATAAGCCGCGGCTAACAGACAGGAAATTATGGTATAGTACTTGTATGTACAGTATTTGTATACTTTATTGGCATATATTGGAGTATATATACAGTTTTAATGTTGGGAAAATGAAGCCTCAGTCGTGGTTGCCTATGAGCCCTGCAGGAGTGCGGGTGCTATGGGAGTCCTCCTGGAGCTCTGCTGAAGGGTGCTGTTGAATGCAGAGGAGCCCCTCTCGGCTCTGGAGAGGCACTGGGCCCTTCAGGGAGCTAAGATGGGGATGGAGAGTTACTTCTCAACTACCAGCTTGTTGTGTTGTGGGGTTAGTGTGTAGTGTTTGTGTGTGTGTGTGTGTGTGTGTGTGTGTGTGTGTGTGTGTGTGTGTGTGTGTGTGTCAGGCTGAAAGCGCCGGGCCGAGCGTGCAGCAGCTCTGCAGGTGCAGGGCCCTCAGAGCTGCAGCCGGGGCTCGTGAATGGGGCGCGCGCGAGGCAAGGGGGGGGCCGGGGACCCCACCAATTCAGGGCCGCGGCCCCCGACGAGGTCCCCGGTGCTGTGGGGACCCGCCGGATAATCCCTCCGCGGCCCTAATCGGATTATGTAAATGCTCACTCTCGGCACGGAGAGGCGATTCATGCCAGGCCGCGTCCCTGAAACAACACTTGAAGGGTGGACGAGAACGGCTCACAAAACGCTCAACTGGACCACGGAGGCGACGACGCCGGGTGTGTGTGTGTGTGTGTGTGTGTGCAGTTTGATCTGAGGGTTCCTGGGCTGCTGCTGAGACAGAGTGAGGAGAGGAGTGAAAGAGAGAGCGAGAGGGGGAGAGAGAATGAGGGGGAGGGAGAGAGAAAGAATGAGGAGTGGAGGGGGCGTGTAGGGAGACTTTGCGGAATGGAAGAGAGGGTGTGACTGTGGAGAAGTTGCTGACCCATGCTCCTGGGGATGCGGCCCCTGATTCCCCATGATTCCCTGATTTCCCATACTCCCCTTTAATTTATGGCTGGCCCTTGGAATCGCCCAACAAGATTACCCTGCATGCAACAAAACCGGCATTGTAGAACTGTCAATCTGGATACGAGGGGGGGCTTACTATTTTTTGTGTCCTAACTCATATCGGTCAATGGATATTACCATTGATGGTGATATGTAGCTGTGTTTTTTCATACGCTAACTCTCAGGCCAGATTAATATTTCCAGCAGGTGGGGAGTGGGAGTGTGTTTTGGGGGTGGTGGTGGAGGCATTAAGTGGCGCTCATGATATTTCAATGAGCACTGCAGCAGTTAGTGTGAGGTTTAATATCACAAATGTTTAACGTGAAACACTCCTGTGACATGAATGCCGTGAAGACAAACAACAACAACAACAAAAAAGGATCTTCGCGTCCTATATATGCTGCAGCCCCACCTCCCACCTGGCTGAAGAGCCACTCATACAAGTCTACAAAATTGACATGGCGTTTTGTGAAGCGTCGCTCTCTTAAAAACGTCCCTGACACATTGTTTTAGCCGTGTGTGTTTGTGCCGCGGGCTGTTTGTCATTAACACATCAGCCGGTGTGACACGGAGCGATTCGCCACGGGGTTTTTACACGAGCTTCTCATAGCCCCGGCGCCGAGCCCCCCGGGCAGGGTGCTTAGCAGAACGCCGAAGTGTTTAACAGGATGTCGCCGTTCCACTCGACAGCTGGAAACATCCTCCTGCATTCAGGCTCTTTTACACAAAGAATGTGTGTGTGTGTGTGTGTGTGTGTGTGTGTGTGGATGAGGATGGGGCTTGTGTTTGTGTGTGTGTGTATTGGGAAGAGGGGGGTGTAAGGGGTTTTTGTGTGTGTTTGTGTAGTGTGTGTGTGTTTAGGGGGTATGTTTTGTGTATGTGTGTGTGTGTGTGTGTGTGTGTGTGTGTAGGGGGGTGGGGATGCTGATGGTGGAGTGGCAGCACACGTCACTGGTGAAGGTGCCTATAAATCATAAGGGGGAGACAAGACCCAGTCCTCTCCTCCCCTCCCCTCTCTGCTCCTCTCGTCAACCAAGAGTCCGCTTGCCCCCGCCAACACAGAGCATGAGGAGCTCTGAGTGACTGCACACTCTCTCTCTCTCACACACTCACACACACTCACACACACTCACACACACTCGCACTCTCTCACACACGCTGGGATACGGACTGTCCCTGATACTGGAGCTACTACTGCTGCTACTCTCTGTTGTCCAGTTTCACAGCTGATGACCTGAGGAGAACCGCGCTTCAAATCCACAGCTTCTGCAAGCAACGCCGCCCGCAAGGTGAGGCTGCATGTATACATTTATACAGTCAGATACATTCTACAGTCTTGTTCATTTGTTTATTTTTTGGTGAGATGCATTGGAATTTGTGTCTCATGAGGAATGAGAAAGAATGCTGCCCGTTGCTTTGCTTCTGCAGTGGAAAATATCGATTTTTTTGTTTAGATCAAATCATATGTGCTCCTCATTTCAGGATAAATTATTAGATTTAAATCATCTGAGCAAAAATGTATTAATTGGTTTATTTGACTCCTTAAATACACTAATAATAGAACAAAGTGCTCCTTTGATCTTTGACTGAATTTAACTGACAGTATTTAGTGAAATTTGTTAAGCATCTTTCTTAATATAAATATGCACTAATATAGCATAAGATAGAATTAAGCTAATAATGAAATTAATATGTTTAGTATGTCATGTAATTTTTGTTTTTAGGAGAAATGCATTTGGTTTTGTTGACATTGCGTCAATTTCTTTTGGTGCATTTTTTAAAAAGAAAATGGCCATCAATTTACCAATAAAAGAGCGATGTAGTCACTAAGCACTGTAGTGTGAAAGCCAACCATTGGCTCTTTGATAGTGGTATCTCCTAATTTATTAGCTCACTTGGGTGTTTGCTTGCATACTTAACGCGCTCGTTGTTTTTCCAGATCGCCAGGTCTCCGTCTCGTCCAGCATGACCAGGAAAGTGTTCACCAACACGCGGGAGCGCTGGCGACAGCACAACGTCAACACGGCCTTCGCCGAGCTGCGCAAGCTCATCCCCACGCACCCGCCCGAGAAGAAGCTGAGCAAGAACGAGATCCTGCGCCTGGCCATGCGCTACATCAACTTCCTGGTGCAGCTGCTGGACGTCCAGGGCGGAGGAGGGGGTGGAGGCGGCACGGGGGACGGAGGCGACGGCATCCAGACCACGGGCCAGTCCCCGGCCGCGCTGCTCAGCTTCCTGCGGGGCAACATGGAGAGCCTCCAGGCCGCCCGGCCCTGGACCCTGACCAGCGACACGGACGCCCCCTCGCCCAGCTCCAGCTGTGACAGCTCCGAGGCTTGGTAGGCCTCACTGGAGAGAGAGAGAGAGAGAGAGAGAAAGAGAGGGAGGAGACAGAGACACACACAGAGAGAGAGCGACCGAGACAGAGAGAGAGAAGTCCTCATAAACCCACAAAAGTCCTTCTCTAATGGAGGTCGACTGTCAAGGTGACCCGTCTTTGACTGATAGAGTGAGGAGCAGTTGTGCAGTTGTGCGGTCTTTTGTGCAGAACGTGGGACGATACGCTGTGTGCTTTTCTTTTTTTCACGCACTTGACTTGAAACATCAACTCTACACATTTGTATTTGCTGTATTTTATGGACATTCTCATCCAAAGGGACGTAAGGGACGAGAGGATCGAAAGGGAAGGTGTACACGTTCATCACTCCCTGGAACAGAGCAACCACTACTTTGGTGCAACCCTGATGCATTGGTCGAGTGAGAAAAAGCTGGAAGCATTTTGTTAATGATTGGAGACGTTGAAAACATCAATAAATGATGTACTCAATTAGTATTTTTAAAGTAAAAAGGTGTATAGAAGGCATTGAGAAATAAGAGATTAATTGATTATCTTATAAACTAGAGAGTTTAATCCAGTATTTGAATTATTCAATTCTCATTTTCACTTTACACACTTGTGATGCTTGAGTTTTATGATGGTACTGTTGCAGTTCATTTCATAACTAATTTGACAATCTTACTAAATTATGAATTTATTTGACACAAGGATGTTACATATTTTTTGTACAAGTATTTATGCTCTTTTGTACAAATGTCATGGCCAAAGACTATTATTTGTCCTTTGTTATTGTTGTTGAATTGTATTTTATTGTGGATTTTATTTTATGGATGTGTGCAAATGTGTATTATTTGATTTGTTTTTTTAAATATAATTTATTATTTATTAACTATTAACTATTTATTTGAAACATGATTTTAAAATAAAGAAAGTCCTAAAACATGCAAACAAATCAATGTGCTCTCAGTTTTTGAAAGCATTCTCTGTAGATCTACACAGAGGATACCGAAGGGATGAGATCTAGATGTGGGTTTAGTTTATCTTTTTATTTACGATTTATTAAATGTTCTGTCTTTCTTCCTGTATATTTCTGTAGCTCTTCATCATCACACACACTTTTACTTACATAAACAGGAATCAGTCTGTGTGTGTGTGTGTGTGTGTGAGAGAGAGAGAGAGAGCCCAAGTGTCGGTCAGCGATAGGCCACTGACCATCTGAATGTCCGGCACAGCCTGTCCCGGACTGTGACCATAGCGATGACCTCTGGGGACAGTCTGAGGGGAGGTGAATTGGCCAGAGTGAAAGGACAGCTTAACTTGTGCCCCTGTGTCACAGGGTCGTCCAGCAGTCACCGCGGGGACACTCTTTTCAACTAGACATGGTCATTTCACTCTGAAGTGGGGCTGGACCAAAGGAGTTTGGATGGAGGGAGACCTTTGGCCTGATGCTTTCAGTCTTGTGACCTGTAAATAAACAAATCTTTTATAAAAATCAAAGGCATTTTTTTCATCCTCTCCTTCTGAACTATTGACAGAGTAGCATGGTGAAAGTGTTATTTTTCACCCTCTGACAAAACAGTCAAGAAATAAGCTATGTTGTGTTTCTTTTTTTGCGACACCAACCTTAGGGCAAAAAAAAAGGTGGCTTAGGACACAACACAGCCTTGGTGAAGTGTGAACCAACAGTTAACAGTCCCCAACCTGCCTGTCAAGTCTCAAAACATCAGCTCTCTAGATGTCCTTCCTAGTAAAAACACTGTCATGCACAGAGCAGGTCTCCAAATCCTGCCAACCACTCAACTAGTTTTAAATGCAAAGCTGCCCACAGTCCCCCCCAGTGCCTCCCCCTCCCCCTCCTCAGCTTCTCTCCTGTCTTTAAAAGCTGTGACATTTGCAGGCCAGAGTAAACACGGTGATGGTTTAATCTTTTCCCCCCACAGTTAAATCCTCTAGTGGTGCGAGAAAAACCCGAGCGGCACACCGCAGCTGAACATACGCTCCGGGGACAGCGCTGCTGGGAATTAACAGGTGACCGTTTAGTGACTCGTCACCGAAACACACAGCGGCCATTTGTACTGATACACAGGCGTACACAAGCCTTAAATGCTGTGCAAACACCCCTTTTCCAAAACATTTTTCAATTAAAAAAAAGGCTAGAGGGACAGATTTTGAACTATCTACAATAGTTCACCTTGTCTCACAAAGTCATTTCACATTAACATGGGCAGTTGAAATGGATGGAGAAAGATTGTTTACTTTTGAAACTTTATCCACCATATCTGATGATAACAGCTTGGTGGTAATTACTGTTATCATCTTGTGTTGACAATATCACAACAAATATTTGAAACAGTCTTTACGAGTGCCCGGTTTTGCTTATAATGTCACTTTGAGTCATTTTTGCATGAAAATATTAGAACACTCAAGGTCATATTATCATAAATTAGCTTTCCTAAAAATCAGATCATAATTCATGCTGTTGGTGGAAAAGCATACCCTTTCTGTTATTAATAGGTATACACTATACATTTGTCCCCCACTCCTTTATTGGCAGCTTTGTATAATAATAATAATAATAATAATCATCATAATCATAATGCATAAAGATAACACATCACTTCTTTGATAATTCATATGCAAAATGAGTTTATAATAATCACATTTATCATATTGCCTGTTAATAGATGCCAACATGTTTATGTGTTTTAAGATTATGCTAAACAGAAGTGTTTTTCATCCCTGCTGCTTTGAAGGCTCTTCTTTATAATCCTTTTTCGAAACTTTCTATAAGCTCACACTGTTCGCCGTGATTCCAAGCTGGCATCTTTCTACTGTGTCTGAGAGAGAGAGAGAGAGAGAGAGAGAGAGAGAGAGAGAGAGAGAAAAAACTGCTGTCTCACCATGAAGAACTAGTCTTTAAATGTACACAACATAGCACTCACAGAATTGAAACAGTAGTAGCCATGTTCACATTTGTCAGAAATAAATGTCCTCTCATTTCCATCAAATAGATGTGGAATCAGTTGCAACACACAATGTTTTAACACAGGGCTTTCTGGAGTTTGGTGTTGCATACCTATTAAAAGAGGTGGAATATTTTCACCTTCTATAATAGGTATGCAACATCAAAATCCCAATTTGTATTCAATACCTTTTTTGCCCCAGTATATCTTTCTCATTGACTGTTCTCTGCCAAGTATAAGGGCAATCATCTATTGAGAGCACATTTCCTTATCTGTGTCTAGCACACTGTCTGAATCTGTTATCACAATGGACCAGATCAGTGGCAGAAGCCTTTCTCTCTCATGCTCTCTCTCCCTCTCTCTCTCTCTCCCTCTCTCGCTCACTCCCTCTCTCTCTCTCCCTCTCTCACGCTCTCTCTTTCCCATTCCCTCTGAAAAAAAATTAAAAAAAATCAGCAACTGGGTGCCAACCAATGGGCCCTGAGCTCTTTATCCCCCCTCCCCTCTTCCCCCTTTAAACCAATTCACGCTGTGCATGTTAAAATATTCCCACTGCTCTCGTGATACCCCCAGCCCCTCTTTCTCTCTCTCTCTCTCTCTCTCTCTCTCCCCCTCTCCCCACCCCCCTGCCCCCCCCCCTCCCCCTAGTTCTCACCCCTCTCTCTGCCGCTCAAGTTTTATCTGGCCTGAGCAGAAGAGGCCATCTCTGTCTGGGCTGCAGGTGCGGACTCCTCGGGAGTGGGGTGCACCCCCCCCCCACCCCCCACCCCATTGTTGGCTGGACAGCACCCTCTCCTCTGAAGCACTGGTGTTTTTATGGGGCGCCGTGCTGACAATCACACATTCTAATCAGATTAGGCAAATATATACTTCAAAAAGCAATGCGCTGTGACATCGGAGGGGGCGGGGTGTGGAGTGGGGTGTGGGGTGGAGCACGGGCAGGCAGCCATGAAGTGGACACAAAGACTGAGAGAAAAAAAAACAACAACTGAGACTTTTGAGACCTGAGCAGTGATTCAGACGTGATGCGCATGGTGGAATACTCGTCCCATCCCCTCTCCTTTGGAGTGAGAAAAGGGACAGAAAAGCACGTCACATACTGTACACATACAGGGAAACGTATTATGAAACATGGTCATGGTCATGTGGATTTATGATTTTTTTTGTTGTTGTTGTCTGTTTTGGGGCATTTTAGGCTCACCTAGGAAGAGCCTGTAACTCAAACCTAGATGTTTTTATTCACAGAACCATGCTCAGTTAAAAAAAATAAACTCTATACTGCCATACAGTTCTTCCTTCAGTCAGATTAAGCCTTTGATATGGTCCTGCCCAGTACTTCCAGATCCTAGTCCATGTTTTCCCTACATGTGCTCGGTTTCTTGTTTGTCCACTCCATGGTTAAACCAAGAGCCTTTGCTTCCTGGTTCCTGACAGAGTGACGGATGCCTGAACCTATCCCAAGCACTCCTACCTGCACGACCGGCTGGCTCTCCCTTTAGCAGCCAGTTTTGAAGCCCTGTTGGCATCTCAACTCGTGCTGCTCTGAAGCCATGCTCAGGTGGTTACGCATTCAGCCATGCTAGGTTTATGTTAGTGTTGTTTGTGGATGTCATTAGTTTACCTGTTTTGTGGACGTGTGAATTTGCCTGCCGATGCTCTCCTCTTATGTTTTGGATCTCTGGATCTGCCTCACCTGTGAGTCTCTCAAATCTCTTGTTGCTCTGCTTTCTGAAATCTGACCAATTACATGCTTTCGTTTTGGATCATGCCTGCTATCTTGCACATATGTCGCAATGGATTATTAATTTGTATCTGTTTTGATCTTGTGATTTGCTTATCAACTTGTACTTTGCTAAAACAACTTCATCTCCACAGCTCTTGAATTTGGAGTCCGCCGCAACTCCACCACACCCCTTTGCCTCACCGGCTTTGACAACCCCTGCTCAAAGTTCATGCTACTCACTAAGTAAATAAATGATTCCACTGAACGGATCACGCCCTACAGTTCAACATCATTGTTTTCAACCAGTTGGATTTGTCACCATGAGAGGACAGTGTGTTTTTCTTGTGCTTTTTGCACTATGCATTGTCCCTACAGTAAATGGTGGGAATATCTTGGTCTGGCACACTGAAGGAAGTCACTGGATTAACGTGAAGCCTGTGCTGGACACACTGATTGACAGGGGCCACAATGTCACCATGCTGTTTCACAACGCCTCAATATTCATCGATCCCAAGGAACACGCACAGTACAACTACCACCTTTTTAATGTCTCGATGTCAATGTCTGAAATGAAGGACTGTTTTGAAGACTTCTTGCATTTTTTTATGTATGAAGTTCACAGCGGGAACTATGTGAAGTTGTATTGGAGGCTCTATGAACTCATGGAGCGAAATACGGCTGTTGGCCTTAAATTGTGTGATGGCGTTCTGCGGTCAGAAGCTCTCATGGAGAAACTGAAGAAGGGCAAATATGACCTTGTGTTCGCAGATCCTATTTATCCCTGCAGTGAGCTGGTAGCTGAGATTCTGCACATACCATTCGTGTACTCCCTGCGTTTCTCAATAGCCAACACCATGGAGAGACTCTGTGGAATGCTGCCTGCTCCACCATCATATGTTCCCGGCACTATGGTCAAACTGACCGACAAGATGACCCTCCTTGAAAGAGTCATTAATGTAGTCTTCTATCTGGTGCAGGACACAACACTGGGCCTCACGTGGAGACGTTATGATCAATATTACACTGAAATTTTGGGTAAGAGTCACGATTGACCTCAAAGGTGCTCCAAATGTGAGCACAGAGCTTGTGCCATGTAGTGGTCGAATATAGAACTGCACAAGATAGCACAGAGGGAACACAGCCTTCCCCATCTGACCCCACCCGTACCAATGTTCACCCTCCTCTGCCCCACAGGGAATGCCACCTCTTTCTGTAAGCTAATGGGCAAAGCTGACCTCTGGTTGATGCGGACTTACTGGGACTTTAATTATCCCCACCCCATCCTTCCTAACTTCAAATATGTTGGAGGAATTCACTGTAAACCTGCCAAACCCCTACCAAAGGTGAGTCTCTTTGTAAGCCTGTTTAATGTGTGTGTTAAGTGTGTGTGTGTGTGTTTTTTATGAGTGGTCATTGCATTTTTTTGACAAAGTTTCCATAAATACCATATCATCAGGTTCTCTTATCTATTCCACTTTCATGTAAATGTATAAATTACCTGATATTTTCACTTCACAAGGACATGGAGGAGTTTGTTCAGAGCTCTGGGGGTAATGGCATTGTGGTGTTCACTTTGGGATCAATGATCGCCAACCTCACCAAAGAGAAGAGCAACATCATTGCCTCTGCCTTGGGGCAAATCCCACAGAAGGTTGGTTAGCATCAGTATCCATGACAGGTCTGACTGTTTCTATTTCTAGAAGGTTACGAAATGTGCTAAAGCAACATATACAGTAACATTTTACCTTAAAATCATTATTTTTTTTTTCAGATATAATGATAAACTGACTTATAACTGAGAGAGTGGCATCACTTTTTGACACATGGGTACCCCATTAGCATCACTATGCAATGTGCAGGGCAGTCTTTAATGGAATCCTGCACTGTGAAAGTGATGCTAAAGGGATATCCAGTGCAATGAAAGGGTCAAATACAAATGCTAACAAAATGGGGCTTTAATGCTTTGAAGGAGCATCACTATAGTGCAGTCCACATAGAGTAGATATACTGTACACTCTTTATTAACAGTTTTCTTGGGGTGCTATATACTGTAGAACCATGCAGGCTTTAAAGAACCCTTAGGGGTGACGTATCCTTCAAAATGGTTTAAAGAACCATTTAGGCGTGCCATATATACGAAGCATGCAAATAGAACTGTTTTGGGTTCTTTATAGCCCCTTTTTGTTGTGTAGTGACATGCATAAGGAATGATTGTCTGTTGTTCATTTATGGTGCTGTGCTGGTCCTTACTTAACAGGTGTTGTGGAGGTACAAAGGAGAGAAACCAGAGACTCTGGCTCCAAACACCAGACTCTATGAATGGATCCCACAGAACGACCTGCTGGGTGGGTGTCCTACAGTGCTGGTGTGCTACTTATGTGTCCCATGTGATAGACCAAACACTGAACCGTCATGGCATCAAGTCACCGATACAGCACAGCTTAGGAGCTGATTAAATGTTTAAATGGTACAATACAGCAACATTACTTTATGTATGTTTGTGTTTGGTTGTTTTTGGTAGGGCACCCCAAAACCAGGGCTTTTGTCACCCACGGTGGGACCAATGGGTTGTATGAGGCCATATATCATGGTGTTCCCATGGTGGGCATTCCACTGTTTGGTGACCAACCAGACAACATGGTGCACATGAAAGCCAAAGGAGCCGCTGTCATCATGGACTACAACACCATGCAGACCAGAGACCTTGTGGACGGACTGAAGACTGTCATCAATGATCCATCGTAAGGCTTCAATCATCCTCTCCTTGTTGTAGATCTTCTCTCTCTTTTTGAATAAAATGAATTGAAAATGAATTCAGTGAAATTATTGTTTAGGGGTGCAGTCCACAGTTAATTAAGTTTTTAGACTAACAGCAACTATTAGAGCTGCAACTGACGATTATTTTGTGTTGTAGATTATTCAGTCAATTATTTTCTCTGTTCCACAGGTATAAGGCGAGTGCCATGAAACTGTCCAAAATCCACCATGACAGACCAGAGTCTCCAAGAGATGAGGCCGTGTTTTGGATAGAACATGTGATGCGGCAAAAGGGGGCGGGGCACCTAAGAGTAGAAGCCCATAACCTCACTTGGTACGAGTACCACTGTCTTGATGCATTCGCGATTCTGATTGGAATAGTCCTACTGATTCTCTTTATGGTTTACAAAACTTGCAAGGTTTGTTTCAGGAGGTGCTGTTCAAGGTCAAATAAAAAAAACAAACAAGAGTGAATACATTTGATTTGCATTTGGTTTGCATTTTCTCAGGGTATTTGGGGAGTTTTAAAACCAGAATAGCAGCTGCACTGTTCGTACCTTTTGTTTACTTAACCTTTTATTTACTCAAGCTTTTATTTACTTAAGTTTTCTTGAGCTGTTATTAAGGGCTGTTTTTCTCTTGTCATCTAAATTATTGTTTTTTTTTTTTAAGCCATTCCATCAGCTTCCCTCCCGAAATACCTTTGACATTGATCACTTCCCTTGAAGTTGTCCTCCATTCTCCTCAAAGACAGGCAGCCTAAATTGACATAGAAATAGAGGAAAACCACATGCACATATTTTAATGCCTTTACTAAGACCTTAACACAAGAATTTTCAGATCCAAACATTTATTGATGTATGCTACACGTTTAGCGAGGTCTGATCAAACACAGAATACTTTGTGTTAATCATCTCATCAGCAACTTTAACACCACAATAATGCACATTGCAAACAAGAGCTTGGTCACTTGGTCACACCAATGCTGCAACGGTTACTTCCCTGTGCTTTCTGCAGCAGTCACGATGGGTGCGGCTGTGTTAGAGTGGTGTTGTAGCCTGGCTAATGGCAGACCTCATCTCATTTAGATTTAGATGAGGTCTGGGAACCAGATATTACTTTTCTCGTATTTGAGACGTGGTTTACGAATGCCCAGAGCCATCTATTGGGTGCTATGAATGTCTCTTAAATACGTCTGTATGTAGCTCATAGGCAGTCGTATCAATCGTAATCGCGGCGCATCTATGTCGTCACCATCTTGCTGTCCCCCCCATTCTGTGATTGGTTCCTTCGCTGAAGTGAGAATCGGGTCCATATTATCCAGCGCAAAAGAAATCACGCACAAGGCATCATGGGTATACTCAGGCTAGTGGTGTGGTAGCTTTTGGTCCTGCTGCTATGTCGCGCACGCACGCACGCACGCACACACGCATGAATGGTATTTGCACTGCATATGTTTGCTTTTTAAATTTGTTTTAAATGTATTTTGTATCTCTAATAGTATAATAAAAATATATGTATTATACTTACTTCGAATGATCAAGTTTATGAATCACAACCACTCATTTCACAACCCTTTATGTCCTGAGTTTATATTATTGAGGGATGGAGGGATGAAAGTGCTTTATTAGATATCTTTTCCTGTATTCAGTTGGAGCCCTGTATTGTCCACATGTACCTGGAGGGAGCAGTTTGTGTTCTGAATGATGACATGGTGATCATTTTTTGTCTACAGCCCTCTCAAGACACATTTAGTAGGAAGGATTCCCCCCCACACAACCCCTCAGCCCCATCACTTTACAGCTGTGTCAACCAGGCTATTTATTTGTGGCTAAACTTAACTGATATGCTGCACAACAATTATTTTTTGGAGTGTGATGGAGTAAGTACTGGAGGACCCTTCTTGGTAACACTTTACGGTAAGGGTACATGAATCATCATGAATTCATACATGAATTCATGATTAATTTATGCATTACTTAATGCCTTAATATATCATGAATCATCAGGAATTGACATGAGTTCACTATATATCATTCATGACCTCATGCATGAACAACACATCAACTAAAGCATTAAGTATAGTGGCTACATCATTATAAACTATGGTTTTTTAAGCATGATCATGATGATTTATTTTTCTGTACATGAATCATAATGAATTCATGCATGTAAACCTCCCTGAATTATTAGGAGATTAACTAAGCATTAGTTACTATGACTGTTGGGCTTAATTTGTACAAACTCTCTAAACACACTTTCTTAAACTCTTTCTCTAAACACACGTCATTATTCACCACTTTAGTTGAGGGGCCACAAACATGATGAACTCATGAGTAACTAATACTTAGTTTAATCCCCTGATATTTCAAGAAGGCTTACATGCATGAATTCATGATAAATTATGTAAAGATAAAAAAATCATCATGATCATGCTTAATAAACCATAGTTCATAATGATGTAGTCACCATACTTAATGCTTTAGTTGATGTGTTGTTCATGCATGAGGTCATGAATGATATATGGTGAACTCATGTCAATTCCTGATGATTCATGATATATTAAGGCATTAAGTAATGCATAAATTAATCATGAATTCATGTATGAATTCATGATGATTCATGTACCCTTACCGTAAAGTGTTACCCTAACCTTCAAACTGTAGCTAAAAATATCCGTCCGTGTCCATTAGTTAAAAGATAGCAATTTCAGAGAATTTAATAATATAAATACTTAGATGCTAGATGGTTCATCATTGAAACCAATGTCCAGGTGACATTAAATGACCCCAATGTCAGTTTCTAATCTAGACTTAAAGACTAACCTAAGATTACTGTAGATATAAGATGAATCATTAATGATCAATGAAGCATGCTCATTAGATGAACTCTGTGTTTTTATTCCTTTTAATTATTCTATTTTATGTAGCCTACTTTTAGCCTATTTTTAAGCTTTTGCCCTTTTATGCTTTTATTTGCTGTTCTTTGTGTTTGTTTTTAGCCTACATTGAACTGACCCTGTGTATGAAATGTATACTTACCTTGCTTGTACAATCATCCTCATACATCTCTGTGGAACACCTTTGTTTATGCCTTTATTACATTCATACTTAATATGAAATATGATATCTGGTTCTTATGGGCCCGCTAGTTTATGATGTCTGAAATAACATCCGTAACATCCATAAAATCTGCATTTTCCCTTTAAAATAATCAATATTTAAACAAAGTTTACATGCAAATTACAAAACCTAAATACACTAAGACTTGTCACATACTCAAACACGGTATGCCTTTAAGTCTGACTGACCCCTGTAAATGTTTGAAGAAAATGTAAATGTTTGAACAAAACTGATAGATGCCAAGAGGTCGTCACTGTTGCTCCAAACGTGCTGGATTTATCGCCATGACAAATAGACAATGTGCTATTTTAGTGCTTTTTGCACTGTGCGTTGTACCTGCGGTAAACTGTGGGAATATTTTGGTCTGGCACACTGAAGGAAGTCACTGGATCAACATGAAGCCTGTGCTGGACGCACTGATTGACAGGGGCCACAATGTCACCATGCTGTTTCACAACGTCTCGATGTTCATCGATCCCAAGGAACACGCACAGTACACCTGCCACCTGTTTAATGCATCCATTGAAATGTCTGAAATGGTGGAGCTTTTTGAGGAGTTCTTCCACTTTTCTCTGTATGAGCTCAGCCATTCAGGTTATGTGAGAATCTACAGGAAGCTTCATGAACTCAAGATGAAAAGTGCTGACTTTGGTCTTAGAATGTGTGATGGCATTCTGCGGTCAGAAGCTCTCATGGAGAAACTGAAGAAGGGCAAATATGACCTTCTATTTGCTGATCCTATTTATCCCTGCAGTGAGCTGCTGGCTGAGATTCTGGACATACCCTTCGTGTACTCACTGCGTTTCTCAATAGCCGACTCCATGGAGAGACGCTGTGGACAGCTGCCTGCTCCACCATCATATGTTCCTGGCACTATGGTCAAACTGACCGACAAGATGAGCTTCACTGAAAGGCTCCTCAATTTTGTGTTCTATCTGATACAGGATGCTATGTATAGCCTTATGTGGAGACCTTATGATCAGTATTACACTGAAATTTTGGGTAAGTGTCCTGATCAACTTCAGAGGTTCAATATGTCATGAGGCAGCACATGATGTTCAGTAGGCAACTATAGAAATGCATACGGAACACACACAACATTCTCCAAATGATCCCATCCTTACTACTGTTAACCCTGCTCTGATCCCCACAGGCAAGCCCACCTCTTTCTGTGAGCAAATGGGCAAAGCTGACCTCTGGTTGATCCGGACATACTGGGACTTTAATTATCCCCACCCCATCCTTCCTAACTTCAAATACGTTGGAGGAATTCACTGTAAACCTGCCAAACCCCTCCCAAAGGTGAGTCTGAATTCAGCATCACTGTGGTTAATCTGTTTGATGTGCTCTTTTTAATTATGTTAAATGTATAATAGCCTATATAATGTTTTTATTAAACCATCAAACATTGTATTGTCAAATAGAAATGTTACATAAAGACATTTGTTTATTTCTAAATAATGTGTGATCATAGCTATACTGCACTGTAATAAAGAATTGCTGCAAGATGTAGATGTAGTTATATACAATGTATTAAGGATACAAACATGATGTTTTCACCTCACAAGGACATGGAAGAGTTTGTTCAGAGCTCTGGGGGAAATGGCATTGTGGTGTTCACCTTGGGATCAATGATCGCCAACCTCACCAAAGAGAAGAGCAATATCATTGCCTCGGCCTTGGGGCAAATTCCACAGAAGGTTGTATAGTCTTATCAACAATGTGAATAATTTGTTTACACTCTTTCTAGAACACTATTAGGCATACAAAAGTTGTTGCAATATGCAGTAACAATGTAAAAGTTAAGCCTGGACACAGAATAAAGTCAATATTGTGATAGGATTGTGCTGAATATGCCTTTAATTTGTTGTGCTGTATTCTTGGTCCTTGTGGCCTTTACTTAACAGGTGTTGTGGAGGTACAAAGGGGAGAAACCAGAGACTCTTGCTCCAAACACCAGACTGTATGAATGGATCCCACAGAACGACCTGCTGGGTGGGTGTCATTTTTATGGGAGACAGACAGTGATTATTTGATACTGATGTGTAATGTTGCACATCTGATAGATTCAAAAACACTTTGCAATCATGGGAAGTCCCTGGAAAAGTATGCTGATGATGCATTGTTAAGCATATGTAATTGTTGATGAAACAATTATCCTACTATGTACATTTTCACATCACCAGGACACCCCAAAACCAGAGCTTTTGTCACCCACGGTGGGACCAATGGGTTGTATGAGGCCATATATCATGGTGTTCCCATGGTGGGCATTCCACTGTTTGGTGACCAACCAGACAACATGGTGCACATGAAAGCCAAAGGAGCCGCTGTCATCATGGACTACAACACCATGCAGACCAGACACCTTGTGGACGGACTGAAGACTGTCATCAATGATCCATCGTAAGGCTTCATTCATCCTCAGTTCTATTTTGATATGTGAAGACACAAATTTGGTTAAAAATGTAGTAATTAAATTGTGGTGCAGTCGCTTATCAAATAAATGCTTACCTAAAATGATGACATTAGGCCTGCAACTGATGATCATTTTCATTGTATAGTAATCTGTTGATTGTTTTGCTTGATTAAAATGTAGATGTTTATTCTGAAAATATCGATCAGTGTTTTCCAAAGCCTGAGATGACATAGATGTAATGTTCTGTTTTATCCACATTCCAAATATGTTCATTTGATATGAGGAATAGGGAGACACTGTTTATGTAATAGTTAATGTATTGATCCATTAATTATTTTAGTTCTAATATGAACTATGGATGGATGGTAGTCAGTCCTGTTTTCTGTATAGTATTGTGTTATAGTTCGGCCAAATGGGCGGGTGCAAGAAAACAAGGACAATGCCCTGAAACAAAGAACCAAACTGTGTAAACAGCACTTTATTATTGTTCTGGCTATATCCACAGTAGGCTCCAGAACAACAACATTCAGCATTTTATTTTTTGTCAACAAAATGATTTACTGCATATGTGTTCCACAGGTATAAGGCGAGTGCCATGAAACTGTCCAAAATCCACCATGACAGACCAGAGTCTCCAAGAGATGAGGCCGTGTTTTGGATAGAACATGTGATGCGCAACAAGGGGGCCAAGCATCTAAGAGTAGAAGCCCATAACCTCACTTGGTACCAGTACCACTCTCTTGATGTGTTTGTGTTTCTGACTGGGATTGTTCTACTGGTCCTCTTCACAGTTTTCAAAACTTGCAAGTTTTGCTTTAAATTGTGTTGTTTGAGATCAAGTCGAAAAAACAAACAAGAGTGAGTGATATTTGTGCTGAATTTGTACATGTCTTTTGTATATGACAGTTCTGTTCTTCTTGTTTAACAATTTTAATTGTTGCTTGTTGTTTGTGATGACTTAATTCTGATCTGTGTATAAGGAATAGAGATTGTACATCATTCACAATTCAGGATTGTTCTTTGTCTCATGGCAAATGTATGGTTTTCCATGTCTGGTATTTCAGACATGGAAATGGACATGTATGGTTATCCACGTCGGGTATAGTTGAATAAGCATTAAAATTGAACATAAACGTGAGAACATAAACTACTCATTTCACAACCCCTTATGTCCTGATTTAATGATGTTGATGGATGGAGGGATGGAAGTGCTTCCCCTATTAGATATCTTTTCCTGTGTTCAGTTGGAGCCCTGTATTGTCTACCTGGAGGGAGCAGTTTGCATTCTGAATGGATGAGATGGTGATTATTTCTGTGTAACTAGCTGCACAGCCCTCTCAAGGAACATTTAGTAGGTAGGATGCCCCCCCTCAGCCCCATCACTTTCTACTCACTCACTGTTTGTGGTTAAACTTATCTGATATGCTGCACAATTATTTTTCGGAGTGTATATTTGCACCCCTAATAAATATAGCCTTGGCTACACCGTTGAGCTATTCGCACCCTGTGACGTAATAACAAAAACACGTTGCTTGTGTGCACAAAAAAAAACATGGCAGACACTCGTTTTTTTCGTCAGCAGAAGGAGAAGAAAGTTCAAATTAAGCTTCAGGTGGAAAAGTTGTGTTTTATTTTCATAAGCTTTGTTCAGTGAACACACATACTGTACAACTGTACCGAGCCCGATGGCCTCTAGAGGGACCTGTGCTCACTGCCCAGCACCGTGGAACTCAATTGGAATTGGCCATAGCATACAAAATTGGCAGGTCCGCCATTAGTACCCTGTGCTTTTCACAGCTGAGAGCAAAATGTTTGTCTATTCATCTGTGTATTTCAGATAGTTTGTTATTAAAAACCATTAAGGAAAATTCGTTGTTGAAAAATGGCCATGGAAATCAGTTAACATGTAAACTGCAGATCCTGGATCATGACGGGACTCAAACCCGGGTCCCCTGAGTGAAAGACGAACACTGTAGCGTTGCGCCACTTGTCACTGCGCAATTACTATTAAAATATCTCAATTATAACCTTTACCGCCTTCAACAGATTTCTGACTTTTTTCTCGAAAATTTTGACTTTTTTTCTCAAAACTTTTGACTTTATTTCTCGAAAATTTCGACTTTTAAAATGTTCGACTTTTTTTCTTGGAAATTTTCGACTTTTTTTCTCAAAACTTCTGACTTTATTTCTCGAAAATTTTGACTTTTTAAATTTTGGACTTTTTTTCTTGAAAATTTTGACTTTTTTCTCAGAGATTTAGAATAAATATTTTACTCCGTGGCCCTATTGCTCTTCCGTATCCAAGAGATTGCTTTTACTTCGTTCTTTATATGAAATATGATGTCTGGTTCTAATGGGCCCGCCGGCTTATGATGTCTGAGATAACATCCGTTTATCTGCATATTTTCCCTTTAAAATGAAAACAAAACAAATAAAAATGAAAGGGTTAGTTTGGAATTTTGGACATAGGACCCAATTTCCAGGTCAGCCAGTGTGATATTTATCAGTGGAGACCGTTTTCAGCCTATTATTCTTTAACAATCTTAAAAAAGACCCTATGCAACATTTTCATAGTCATAAAATCGATTAAAGAGAAACTATGCAGGATTGGCGATTTCATCTTAAGTTTCGGTTTCGTTTTTCATTTTCGCTCGTTTTATGCTTGCATATTTCTCTGCAGAGCTTCCACGACAGCTTTAGCGTGTATATTTATACATATATTATATATATATGTATAAATAGCGTGTATATTTATACATATATTTCAATCTGGATGAAGGATCAGCACCTTCAGCTTAATCTTTCCAAAACTGAGCTCTTGGTGTTTCCAGCAAAAACAGCTATTCCCCAACAGATCAATATCCAGCTTGATTCATCCTCACTGACTCCAACCAGATCGGCACGTAACTTGGGTGTCATAATTGATGACCAACTTACTTTCTCTGAGCATGTTGCCTCAATTGCAAAGTCATGTCGGTATACCCTGTACAACATTAGGAAGATCAGACCTTATCTGACACAAGATTCCACTCAGCTTCTTGTACAGGCAATGGTTATCTCCAAGCTGGACTACTGTAATTCTCTGTTAGCTGGCCTACCTGCTTGTGTTTTAAGACCACTACAGATGATTCAGAATGCTGCAGCACGACTGGTCTTCAATCAGCCAAAGAGGACACATGTAACCCCTCTCCTAGTTACTCTCCACTGGCTCCCTATAGTAGCCAGAATTAAATTTAAATCTCTCACTCTGGCCTATAGGACACTGACTGGATCTGCTCCCAGCTACTTCAGTTCTTTAATCACGATGTACATTCCCAACCGCCCATTGCGATCTTCTGAGGAGCGTCTGTTATGTCGACCAACCATACATGCTAGGTCAAATTGTAGATCCTATTCTTCAGTGGTTCCGTGTTGGTGGAATGAGTTGCCCAGTGCTCTCCGTTCCAGCAACAGCTTTGGATCTTTTAAGAGGGGTCTTAAGGCATATTTATTTAATATGCACTTAGTCCTTTGAGTTTGTGATGTGTTATGGTTTGTATAATAGTATTGTTTTGTTATAATTTGTCTATTGATAGAATTTGAAATTTATTTTGCTATTGTCCTTAAATTTAGCCATACCATGCTTTAGTTATTATTATTATTATATATAATTAACTGAGTGACTTATTTGATTGCTATTCTCATTTCACTGTTTTATTTCTCATTAGGTTAGTGCTTAAAATTATTGTTTTACTGATAATATTACTATTCTCCCTAGTTTGTAATTGTTCACTGTTAATTTAATTTGTATTGTTATTTATTTGTATGTCGCTTTGGACAAAGGCGTCTGCTAAATAACCATAGCCATAGCCATAGCCATAGCCATATATAGGCTATATATAAATATCTCAGCCTTCCAGATGTAAACAGGGAACGATCGCCTCCTGAACAAGTTGCAAGGTTGCAATAGCGGATAGGGACACTAGGGGCGGGAGGAAATATTACTGTTTTCTATAAAACTGGTCAGTCACGCAAAACAACGATTTCTAAGCGATTTTATGGCTATGAAAATTTTGCATAGGGTCTCTTTAAGAATCGACGTTTTGCTTGACTTCGAGATCGCTCCTCGTTTACGTCTGGGAGTCTGAAACGCGTATAAGGAACAAGAAGAACCACACTTGTTATTTCTAATGATATAACAAATAGCCTATAGATGTCTAAATGTACACGCTAAAGCTGTAGGGGAAGCTCTGCAGAGAAATAGGCCTATTCAAGCATAAAACGAGCGAAAACGAAAAGCGAAACCGAAACCGGAGGTGAAATCGCCAATCCTGCAGTTCTCTTTAAATGCAAAATGCGAAAATGAAATGCAATACTTGGCACATAACCAAACACTGTGTGCCTTTAAGTCAGGCTGACCCAGCACACTGTTCTAATTAGTAAATGTTTGAACAAAACGGATAGCTACCAAGAGATACAGTCACTGTTGTTCCAAACCTGCTGGACTTGCCACCATGAAAGGCAGACAATGTGCTATTTTAGTGCTTTTTGCACTGTGCGTTGTACCAACGGTAAACTGTGGAAATATCCTGGTCTGGTTCACTGAAGGAAGTCACTGGATCAACATGAAGCCTGTGCTGGATGAATTGATTGAGAGAGGCCACAGAGTCACCATGCTGTTTCACAATGCCTCAATGTTCATCGATCCCAAGGAACACACACAGTACAACTACCACCTGTTTAATGTGTCCATCGACATGTCTGAAATGGTGGAGTTTTTTGAGGAGCTCTTCCACTTTTCTCTGTATGAGTTCAGCCATTCAGGTTATGTGAGAATCTACTGGAAGCTTCATGAACTCATGACGAAAAGCACTGATTTTGGTGTTAGAATGTGTGATGGCATTCTGCGTTCAGAAGCTCTCATGAAGAAACTGAAGAAGGGCAAATATGATCTTGTGTTCGTTGATCCTATTTCTCCCTGCAGTGAGCTGGTAGCTGAGATTCTGGACATACCCTTTGTGTACTCACTGCGTTTCTCAATGGCCAACACCATGGAGAGACGCTGTGGACAGCTGCCTGCTCCACCATCATATGTTCCCGGCACTATGGTCAAACTGACCGACCATATGAACTTCACTGAAAGGCTCATCAATTTTGTGTTCTATCTGGTACAGGATGCTATGTATAGCCTTATTTGGAGACGCTTTGATCAGTATTACACTGAGATTTTGGGTAAGAGTCCTGTTCAATTTCAGAGGTTCAATATGTTGCAGCACATGATGTTCAGTAGGCAACTATAGAAATGCATACGGAACACACACAGCATTCTCCAACTGATCCCATCCTCACTACTGTTAACCCTGCTCTGATCCCCACAGGGAAGCAAACCTCTTTCTGTGAGCTAATGGGCAAAGCTGACCTCTGGTTGATTCGGACATACTGGGACTTTGACTATCCCCGCCCCATCCTTCCCAACTTCAAATATGTTGGAGGAATTCACTGCAAACCTGCCAAACCCTTACCAAAGGTGAGTTTGAATTCACCATCCCTGTGTAAATCTGTCTGATGTGCTCTTTTTTATTATGTGGTGATCGTATGATTCTGTTTCCAGTCGTGACAAGGAAATGTAATGTATAGTGTTTTCATAAAACCATCAAACATTGTATTACTAAATAGAAATGTCACATAAACTTCACTTTTTTCTAAATAATGTGTAGCTACTGCACTTCAATAAAGAATTGCTGCTAGATGTAGATGCAGTTTATACAATGCATCAAGGTAACGAACATAATTTTTTCATCCCACAAGGACATGGAGGAGTTTGTTCAGAGCTCTGGGGATGATGGCATTGTGGTGTTCACCTTGGGATCAATGATCGCAAACCTCACCAAAGAGAAGAGCAATATCATTGCCTCCGCCTTGGGGCAAATCCCACAGAAGGTTGTATAGTCTTATCAACAATGTGAATCATTTGTTTACACTCTTTCTAGAACACTAAGGGGCATGCAAAAGTTGTTTCAATCCACAGTAACAATGCAGAAGTTAAGCCTGGACACAGAATAAAGTCAATATTGTGATAGGATTGTGTTGAATATGCCATTAATTTGTTGTGATATACTTGGTCCTTGTGACCTTACTTAACAGGTGTTGTGGAGGTACAAAGGGGAGAAACCAGAGACTCTTGCTCCAAACACCAGACTGTATGAATGGATCCCACAGAACGACCTACTGGGTGGGTGTTATTTTTATGGGAGACAGACAGTGATTATTTGATACTGATGTGTAATGTTGCACATCTGATAGATTCCAAAACACTTTGCGATCATGAGAAAGTCCCTGGAAAAGTATGCTGATGATATTTTGTTATTGCAATGTAATTGTTGATGAAACAATAATCCTACTATTCAATGATATCAAATTATCACACATTTAAAATGTTCACCAGGACACCCCAAAACCAGGGCTTTTGTCACCCACGGTGGGACCAATGGATTGTATGAGGCCATATATCATGGTGTTCCCATGGTGGGTATTCCACTGTTTGCTGACCAACCAGACAACATGGTGCACATGAAAGCCAAAGGAGCTGCTGTCATCATGGACTTCAACACCATGCAGACCAGAGACCTTGTGGACGGACTGAAGACTGTCATCAATGCTCCATCGTAAGGCTTCATTCACCCTCTCCTTGTTTAAGATCTTCTCTCTCTAAATACATGAAATATTTTGATATGGTGAACTGATGGTTTAAAATAGTTTAATTAAATTGTAATGCAGTCACTTATCAATTAAATACTTACCTAACATTAGGGCTGCAACTGATGATTGTTTTCATTGTACTGTAATCTGTCGATTGTTTTTGTTTGATTAATAATTTAGATGTTTGTTCTAAAAGTATTGTAAAAAAAGTGTTGACACTTATAGTTAATGTATTAATCCATTAATGGTTTTAGTTCTAATATAAATCATGGATGATAGTCAGTCCTGTTGTCGTTATAGTATGTTATAGTTCAGACAAATGGGAGGGTGCAAGAAAACAAGGACAATGCCCTGAAACAAAGAACCAAACTGTGTAAACAGCACTTTATTATGGTACTGTCTAGTATGTAGTCTTCAGAGCGACAACATTCAGCATTTTATTTTTTAACAACAAAATTATTTGCTGCATATGTGTTCCACAGGTATAAAGCCAGTGCCATGAAACTGTCCAAAATCCACCATGACAGACCAGAGTCTCCAAGAGATGAGGCCGTGTTTTGGATAGAACATGTGATGCGCAACAAGGGGGCCAAGCACCTAAGAGTAGAAGCCCATAACCTCACTTGGTACCAGTACCACTCTCTTGATGTGTTTGTGTTTCTGACTGGGATAGTTCTACTGGTCCTCTTCACAGTTTTCAAAACTTGCAAGTTTTGCTTTAGAATGTGCTGTTTGAAATCAAGTCGAAAAAACAAACAAGAGTGACTGATATTTGCACTGAATCTGTCTTTTGTGTGCAGCAGATCTAAAACCTAATCTTGTTCCCTTCTTCAGACATGTTTAATAATGTTAATTGTTGCTTGTTTGTGATGACCAATTTCTGATCTGTGTAATGCAAACAGATTGAGCTTTAGACACAATTCAAGATTATTTTCTTTGTCTCATCGCAATGTTTTTGTATTTCATGTCTGCATTATAGGCCATACATGTCAATATTGTCCTTAAAAAAAATAAAAGTTCAAAATACCAAGCAAATTGATATCCTAAGTTACTTGTTAGATCCAGCATACAGTATATCCATATATCCAGACGGTGATCCGGATCACTCCCAAAATTGAATGGCTTCTTCCTTGGGTCATTTCAGATCTTTCCTGAAAATTCCATTGAAATCCATCTATAACTTTTTGAGTTATCTTCCGAACAAACAAACAAACAGACAGACAGACAAACAAACAAACAAACAAACAAACCCCGATGAAAACATAACCTCCTTGGTGGAGGTAAATACCATGTATAAAGTATACAACCAGTGTCGCAGAATTTTATTTGCCCTCCCCCCATCACAGAGTCAACTGTGCTTGACTATGATTGTTATAAATGTCACACTATAATGTAACATTATACATTTTATTAATATAGTTGTTATTTACACCAAACAAGTGTCACTTTAACCTTAAAGCAACACTAAAGAGTTTTTGCACCTTAAGATAATGTTTCCAAAATTATTTCATCAACTTGAACAGTGGTTCATCAACTTGAAACAAGGTGAACGGAACTTCATCATTCGCTTCATAGTCCTTTATCGGCAATAACCGCCCTATGTAAGTTTGCCAGATCAGGTAGCGATTCTGTAGTAGGATGGAATGAGACATAAGAAACTACAAATTTGACTTGCTTCGATGTCGCTATACATCATACTAAAATCAACATACTCTACCTTGTCTGTGGACATTGTTATTTGCTGGATAAACAAATAGCATTCATGCAACAGAGGAAAAGTGCTTTAGTGTTGCTTTAAAGGATAAAAGTTGTGTTATTATTTTTCCAAAACAATAACAATAAAACAATAAAACTAATTTTTAGACCAATTTATTGTAGCATCAGCAGGCCTGCAGTAGTCGTAAGTCGGTTTCAGTGGCTTGAAAAAACAAACAAACAAAAAAAACAGCTCTCAGATATAGCGGAACTCCATTTACCCTTTGAAATTAATAAAACTTGATTGTGGAATAAAACTCATTGATCCTTTGGCATGCCATGCTTCCACATGTATCTAATGTGGTTTTCTACATTTAGCCTACAGTACATTTATTAATTTCACAGACAACTTTATCCAGCGTGACTAGCAGCAATAGAATAGCAGTTCACTACAGCAATATAACATCGCAACGGGCTGAACATCTAGAAAGCTTTTGTTATGCTGTCAAGCGTTTGTATTTTGGCTATGGTATACACGCACAACCTGCATTGTAGTGTATTAGTCTCTCTGTCCAAGTAGCTCCATTTGTCACTGGTATTTTGCTGATAAGTTGCCTGAAAGCAACTGACTTGGCAGTTCTGCCTGGCCTCCCAGCGACTGTACTGAAGTCCTGTATATGTAAAATCTAGCCTTGGTTGTTTTTATTGAGTGGCGAGTTGCAACTCGCAAGCTTTGCTAAAGGTTTAACAGGTATGCAAGATATTCCCTTTGTAATGCTAACCTCTGTTCACACAAGTATATCTAAACTCATCATGCTCAAAGTTCAAACTATTACTGTAGGTAAATGATTACGGGGGAACATATCATAGCCAACAGTCAGTTACCAACATCATGCTGGATTTGCCGTCATGAAAGCTGGACAATGTATTATTTTAGTGCTTTTTGCACTGTGCGTCGTACCTACGGTAAACTGTGGGAATATCTTGGTCTGGCACACTGAAGGAAGTCACTGGATCAACATGAAACCTGTGCTGGACACATTGATTGAGAGAGGCCACAGAGTCACCATGCTGTTTCAGAATTGCTCGATGTTCATCGACCCCAAGGAGCATGCACAGTACAACTACTATCTGTTTAATGTATCCATCCCCATGTCTGAAATGATGGAGTTTTTTGATGAATGGATGCACTTTTCTTTGTATGAGCTTGACCATTTCAGTTATGTGAGGATTTACTGGAGACTTCACCAAATTCTAAGCAAAGACACTGAACTTGGCCTCAGAATTTGTGATGGCATCCTGCGATCAGACACCCTTATGGAGAAACTGAAGCAGGACAAATACGACCTTCTATTTGCAGATCCTATCTATCCCTGCAGCGAGCTACTGGCTGAGATTCTGGACATCCCCTTTGTGTACTCACTGCGTTTCTCGGTGGCCGACTCCATGGAGAGACTCTGTGGACAGCTGCCTGCTCCACCATCATATGTTCCCGGCACTATGGTCAAACTGACTGACCAGATGAGCTTCACTGAAAGACTCATCAATGTAGCGTTCTATCTTGCACAGGATGCTATATATTACAGTGTATGGAGGAAGTATGATGAGTATTACAGTGAGATTTTGGGTAGGAGGCATATGTTTTTTAATATTATTATTATTTTTGTATAGTTAATGAAAATGATTATTTGTTTTGATATAGTGAAGGTGCCCCCAAAAGCTATGCTATACTATTCAGATGTATGTCAATTCTGGTCTTACTTAGAACTGTGCTGATTGATGTCCTTTTTCATACCAGTATAATCATTATAATCCGTAAAATACACCCTAGATTATTATTAGACGGGAGTTTCCCTTTTAGGGTAGTTCAGGCATAGTGTAGTATGTCTCTACACATGTTACAACGTGCATCTCTTGCTTGGACTGTTTGTGTTAAATAAAATGCACTGTTATAGCATTTTCAGAAAAGGAGTGTTCCCTGCTGATCCCATCCTTACTACTGTTAACCTGATCCCCACAGGCAAGCCCACCTCTTTCTGTGAGCTAATGGGCAAAGCTGACCTCTGGTTGATGCGGACATATTGGGACTTTAACTATCCCCACCCCATCCTTCCTAACTTCAAATATGTTGGAGGAATTCACTGCAAACCTGCTAAACCCCTACCAAAGGTGAGTCAGAAATCGGTGTGTAGCTCTGTTTGAATTGTTTTTTTTGCATTAGTTTCTCTTCATCAACATATCAGGATGATGTCATTTGAATTATATTCTCAAGTGATATTTTACACAACACAAATGTCTTCAGTTTTGCATGTAAGACATGTATTTTTTTCCATCTCACAAGGACATGGAAGAGTTTGTTCAGAGCTCTGGGGGTAATGGCATTGTGGTGTTCACTTTGGGATCAATGATCGCCAACCTCACCAAAGAGAAGAGCAACATCATTGCCTCTGCCTTGGGGCAAATCCCTCAAAAGGTTGGGTTAGCATCAGTATCCATGACATGTGTGACCATTTCAACCAGCCTTACAATTTGGCTGTCAGTGCCCTGAGAATCATAAAACATTACCTGTTCAATATATGTGGCTTTTTGAGGGTTGTCTTCACCCGTTACTGTACCTTCAGCTCTAAAACAAATGCACATGTAGTACATGCACCAGTGTCTGCTCTGGAGGAAGGGCTCAAGTCATAAGCAATATTTACAATGGCAGGGTAGAATACAGATACTTAGAGGGGGCCCTAGAACCAGAAACGGCATTGGATGCCTTCAACCAATGAACATGAATCTTGTTCTTCTGAATGGAATAATTTTGATATGAATATGTACAAATTATCATCAACCTATTACAACACGTGTTTGTAGAAATGGAACAAGACAAGAGTTTAAATTGAAATCATTCCTGTAATTAATTTTAACTCATACATACTCACAAGGTGTTGTGGAGGTACAAAGGGGAGAGGCCAGAGACTCTTGCTCCAAACACCAGACTGAATGAATGGATTCCACAGAACGACCTGCTGGGTGGGTGTAATTGTATTGCAGACAGACAGTGCTTATATGATACTGATGTGTCCTCCTGTTGCTCATCTGACATCAAAAACACTTAATTGTTATGGAAGGGTCCTATAAAAACGTAAATATTGCTTACATTCATCCATAAGTCAGTTTTGGTGAAATCATTTGTTACTAGTCAATGACATCAAATGAGCAAAATTCACTGCCTGTTTTCACATCACCAGGGCACCCCAAAACCAGGGCTTTCGTCACCCATGGTGGGACCAATGGGTTGTATGAGGCCATATATCATGGTGTTCCCATGGTGGGCATTCCACTGTTTGGTGACCAACCAGACAACATGGTGCACATGAAAGCCAAAGGAGCCGCTGTCATCATGGACTACAACACTATGCAGACCAAAGACCTTGTGGACGGACTGAAGAGTGTCATCAATGATCCATCGTAAGCTTTGATTCCTTTTTAATTTGATAAATAAAATGTGCATTTCTTTCTGTTTTGGTATTATCTGATCAGTATATAACATACAGTAGATTTGCATCTGCAAAACAAACAGTGAAAAAGAGTGGTGTAATTCTGGCTGTACTTTAATGCCCACAGGTATAAGGCGAGTGCCATGAATCTGTCCAAAATTCACCATGACAGACCAGAGTCTCCAAGAGATGAGGCCGTGTTTTGGATAGAACATGTGATGCGCAACAAGGGGGCCAAGCACCTAAGAGTAGAAGCCCATAACCTCACTTGGTACCAGTACCACTCTCTTGATGTGTTTGCGTTTCTGACTGGGATAGTTCTACTGGTCCTCTTCACAGTTTTCAAAGCTTGCAAGTTTTGCTTTAGAATGTGCTGTTTGAAATCAAGCCGAAAAAACAAACAAGAGTGAGTGATAGTTGCGCTGAATTTGTATATCTCTTTTGTATGTCTAAAACCTAATCTTATTCCTTTCTTCAGACTTTCAACCATTTTTACCCTTCTGCATGTTCAAGAATTTTAATTGTTGCTTGTTTGTGATGACCAAATTCTTGTCTGTGTAATGCATACAGATTGTGCTTTACTCTTTAAAATGATTATCTTTGTCTCGTGGCAAATTTATGAAGGATACACCATATGAGGTTAAGGTTGGGCAAACTGAGGCTTCCCTTGTACAGACAGGTCGAGTGGTCCCTATTCTATTCCCCTTCCCCTGATGCGGTGTGTTCCGGGTGGGATACCAGGAACCACAGGTGTCACTGATGCACCGGCCGCTGTGAAAGGTTCAATGTTTGTGTGTGTGGACAGAATGCATATTCCTATCTTCCCCCTAATCGGCACGGTTAATGTTATTTAGCTTGTGTTGTTACAGCTGTGAGGATTGCGGAGAGAGGATACTTGGCGGGTGAGTCTACATCCACACACCTTACAGTAGGCATGATCTTTTTGGGGACCGCAGCATTATCGCAACACCTACACAGAGATTCTTCTCAGCCATAATTCCATCCTACGGCTTAAAAGTGGTACTTGATGAGGTTAGAACTATTGTACACACTATTGACATAATAGCTAATGACACTGCAGGTGCTCTTTCAGTTATTAACCAGGAACTGTATGTGGTGAGGCAAGTGGCTCTCCAGAACCGTCTTTGCTTGGGCATGGTCTTGGCTAGCAAGGGTGGGCGCTTGTCTGTTTATTGGGTAGAAATGTTGTACATAAGTGCCCGACACAACCGGTAATGTCACAGATTACATCAGAGAGTAGCCGGGGTGGGCTGTTGTTTGCTAAGATTGTCCAATTCATGATGCCCCTGCTCCTTCCTGTCATATTTACATGTATTTACTTGTCTGTCCAACTGGTGTTGTGCGTCATCAAGAGTTTCACCACCACTACCACTCCCACTGCTAGATTGGCCCCTGTTAGAGTTTGAGTCCTTCCCCATGGTCATCACAATCCCCTAGTCGAAGCCCCGGTGTGGGGGTGATTCTATTTCTTTTGTCTCTTAGAGGGTGAGATAATCATCAGTAACAAAATCAGTTTTTTACGTTTTTCTTTCAAAGAGCCTGCATTCTTTTTCTTTTGTTCAGAATGCTTGAGGAGTAATGCTGTGTTTGTTTGTTATCTGGTTTTTTTTTTTATTTTATATTTTTTAAAATTGTATTTTTATTGTTACACATCAGACTCCTGTTTATTATTGTGTGTGTCTACCCCGTGGGAGTAAAGTCATAGGCCATACATTTCTATATTGTCCAAAAAAATAAATAAAAGTTCAAAATACCACGCAAATTGATATCCTAAGTGTCATGATTCAAAAAGCTTTATTGTCTAATATCATGTTGTCATGTTAGAATTTTTAAGGAACAGAAGCTGTGTGTAATGTGTCAGTAGCATGCGTTTTGTACAGTATATATATTGCATTGGGAATTAAGGATTTGATGTACAATGACTTTCTAGCCAGAGGCACTCTGAATGTGATTCCTGACGATAAGCTCAATGATTTGGTGGAGGGGGTAGCAGGCATCCTGGATGATGAAGTTGGAAGTTCCACTGCTTGTATATAAAGATTAGATGGCTGGTTTGAGCAATGCATATGATCTTAACAGCCAGCTTTCTCTTGTATTTGTTTGGTAGCGAGCTGTACGAAGACGACAGCGATGACAGACTCTGTACAGTGACTGGTATATGCTCTGGATAGGATGTCCTGTCTCACTTAAAATATTTTTAAGCCTTCTGATGAGACACATGCGCTGTTGAGCCTTTTTGTAAATTTTGTCAACTTGCAGGGTGAAGGTGAGACGGTGGTAAATCAAAGTACAATACCAAGGTGCATGAAACGTGCTGCAACCTGCTCCACTACTTGCCCTTCCAGTCTCAGTGGTGTGGATAGTGGATGAGGAGTATCAAGCAGTCGACCCCTATGGCAACACAGTTCCTTGGTCTTGGTGATGTTGAGCTCCAATGAGATTCTCTTGAACCAAAGTGCCGTTGTGTTGACTACTTGTCTTGTAAGTGCACAGGGAGTCATCATCAGTGATGCTGGCCACCAAGCACCAAATACTGGCTTGTAAAATTTAACAAAATATACAAAATATATATGGTGTGAACGATGTTTTTTCATTAAAATAGGCCTACAATTAGTTATTTCAAAATTTCAAAATAGAAACCCACAAAATAATCATGATAATGATAATAATAATCAGAAACTACAAGGCATATTATTCAAACTGTATAACTGAGAGACATACTATTTTCTGATTGGCTGGCAAAGGGCTATTAATTCTATACAATGGGGCTCCAATGATGTAGGCCTAGATCTATTAAAAAAAAAAATAATAATAATAATTATTAGAAATTAATCAGCGTCCAATCAATGTAAACAATGATTGAACTGGCAACAAGCAGGCTTCGCAACAGTGGAATCAGCTGTAACAAAGCAAACACCCACCATAATTTTCCGTATTCGATAGATAGATAGATAGATAGATAGATAGATACTTTATTGATCCCCAAGGGGAAATTCAGTGAAAGTAGTACGACAAATTGAACAGGACCACCTCTTTTTAATTGGAGCTGCATTTCCCTTTTGTGCTATAAATGCATGCCTATTATACGTAATTATGGGACAAGCAGAATAACATCCAAAGGTGTCCCTATACGGAATTAACTAACTTGGTGGTGAAAACTCCACTCTGTTTTGTTTCGGGAAGGTCTTTGCCTCCGTCTCCTCCATTATTTCTGCATATCAGGACACTTCAGCGAATGTTATCCCTTACGAAAATCCTCTTGTCAAAGGTCATGTCCTAATATTCTCCCTCAGTATCTTATCTGTAGGCCTGTTGCTTTCAAATGTTAGTCATATAGCCCTTGACACACATTGTAATTCAAGCTCCTTTTCTTTTCATCAATCAGATATGCTCTTAGGGGATGATAAAACAGAAAAGACAGATCTACAGTACATACTGTAATGCTTTTAAGTTGTCTAAGGAAACATAAAACAGGTACAACCCATGTATTTTCCACTTTTTTCCAACTTCAGACATGTCCAGAGGGGATCGTAAAAGAGAAAGGTTAGATCTAACACTTTGAAGTTGGTCACAATGTGGCATACAGTATAACTGCAAGAAAAAGGAAAAATGGGTTTACATTTCTGAAGGGTAATGAGCCTTTTAAAATTTTTTTTTACAAATTGCTATCTAGGTCAATGTTAAAGCTGAATAAAGGAAATTACTCAAGCTACATCACCGGGCACCCAGCCACCCTATTCTTATTGAGTAACCCCTAGGCAAGAAACAGCTAAAAGAAGGTCAAAATCAGATTCTGGCCTTTGGCTCCCAGAACAGAGGTGGACATTCCAGAAAGTAAAAGCCCTGGGACATATTCTTTACCTATACACTTAACACAGGAGATATCATTCATTATCTGATCTACCTGCTAATTAGTATGAGCTGATTTACTAAATTGTTGGATCAAATACAATACTTAGCAGGACCTTTACTTTCTGAACCCGGGATGTCCGCCTCTGTCCCAGGCTATGATAAGCATACTGTAGCTTCACGGTTATAGGTAGAAGGCTATAACTGAGTGATGAAATTTTGGCTTACATGTATTTGAGAAAAAAAGGACAGATCTGTCATTTCTTTGAATACATCTTGTATCTTTTGATACAATCCTTCAAAGAATTTTGTTACAAACTACATTTTATTTTTTCTAGTCCTGCAAATACAAAAGATAAAATATGATACATTAATTACATACGTATTTAAAATACATAGGCTATAACTAAAATGCTACCCATCATGCCCTGTTCACAGCCATGCTCAAAGTTCAAGCTGCTGGGTAAATGATTGCAGGTAACAGATCACAGCCAACAGTCAGTTACAAATCATGCTGGATTTGCCGTCATGAAAGCTGGACAATGTATTATTTTAGTGCTTTTTGCACTGTGTGTTGTACCTATGGTAAACTGTGGGAATATCTTGGTCTGGCACACTGAAGGAAGTCACTGGATCAACATGAAACCTGTGCTGGACACACTGATTGAGAGAGGCCACAGAGTCACAATGCTGTTTCAGAATTGCTCGATGTTCATCGATCCCAAGGAGCACGCGCAGTACAACTACTATCTCTTTAATGTATCCATCGACATGTCTGTAATGATGGAGTCTTTTGATGAATGGATACACTTTTCTTTGTATGAGCTTGACCATTTCAGTTATGCGAGGATTCACTGGAGACTTTACAAACTCCTAAGCAAAGATGCCGAACTTAGCCTTAAAATTTGTGATGGCATCCTGCGATCAGACACCCTTATGGAGAAACTGAAGCAGGACAAATACGACCTCCTGTTCGCAGATCCTATCTATCCCTGCAGCGAGCTGCTGGCTGAGATTCTGGACATACCCTTTGTGTACTCACTGCGTTTCTCGGTGGCCGACTTAATGGAGAGACTCTGTGGACAGCTGCCTGCTCCACCATCATATGTTCCCGGCACTATGGTCAAACTGACTGACCAGATGAGCTTCACTGAAAGACTGATCAATGTTGTGTTCTATCTGGTAGAGGATGCTATGTCTTACAGTCTATGGAGGAAGTATGATGAGTATTACAGCGAGATTTTGGGTAAGAGGCATATATGTTTTTTTTTAGCTAGTTGTTGGCTTAAAAATGGTTATTTGTTTTTATATAGGGAAGGTGCCCCCAAAGGCTATGGCTACAGTATATGCTATTAAAATGTAAATGTGTAAATTCTCTCACGTAAAACTGTACTGATTGATGTCATTTTCATCCCAAACGACAATTTAAACTCATTATCATCCACAAAATACACCCTAGATTATTGTTTTACCAGAGTTTCCCTCATGCATGGTGTGTACAGTATGTCTCCACACATGTCTGTGTTACAGCATGCATCTCTTGCGAGGACTGTTTGTGTTACAGTAAATAACATGCGCTGTTATAGCATTTTCAGAATAGGAGTGTTTCCTGCTGATCCCATCCTTACTACTGTTAACCTGATCCCCACAGGGAAGCCCACCTCTTTCTGTGAGCTAATGGGCAAAGCTGACCTCTGGTTGATCCGGACATATTGGGACTTTAACTATCCCCACCCCATCCTTCCTAATTTCAAATACGTTGGAGGAATTCACTGTAAACCTGCCAAACCCCTGCCAAAGGTGAGTCTGAATTCAGTGTGCCTGTACAACTCTGTTTGAATTGTTCTTTTTGCTGTAGTTTCTCTTCATCAACATGTCAGGATTATTTCATTTGAATCATATTCTCAAGTCATATTTTACACAAAAGTTGTCAGTGTTTTGCATGTAAATAGTCAGATATGTATTATTTTCATCTCACAAGGATATGGAGGAGTTTGTTCAGAGCTCTGGGGGAAATGGCATTGTGGTGTTCACTTTGGGATCAATGATCGCCAACCTCACCAAAGAGAAGAGCAACATCATTGCCTCTGCCTTGGGGCAAATCCCACAGAAGGTTGGTTAGCATCAAATGTCTGACCATTTCAACCAGCCTTAGCCTACAATTTGTCTGTCAGTGCCCTGAGAATCATAAAACATTAATAATGTGGCTTTTTGAGGGTTGTCTTCACCTGTTACTACTGTAGGCCTTCAGCTCTAAAACAAATGCACATGTAGTACATGCACCAGTGTCTGGGGGAAGGGCTCAAGTCATGAGCAACATTTACAATGGCAGGGTAAAATACAGATACTCTAAAAAATGATGATGATTTTCATCAGTCTGTTACAACGTATGTAAAAATTGAACAAGACAAGAGTTTAAATTTAAACTAGATGTACCGCAAAGCGATACACAATATGACCGCCGCTCAGTCTTGCACATTCTCTTTGCAAATATCAATCACGTTTTTGTTTCCATCGCCTACTCCATCCCCTATTGCAACTTTTATGTATGTAAATGAGTGTGTGCATGTGTGCACTTGCTTTTGTGTATGAGTGCTTCTCTGTGTGTGTGTGTGTGTGTGTGTGTGTGTGTGTGTCTGCTTGTGTGTGTGTTTTATGTGTCTCTATGTGTATATGTTCACTGTGTTCTCTGCCATCACTGTCACTCCAATATCAGATCACACACACACACACACACACACACACACACACGCACGCAGGCACACACTCACACATGCGCGTGCGTGCACACACACACACACACACACACACACACACACACACACACATACGCAGGCACACACTCACACACACACACACACACACACACACACACACACACACACACATACACACACACACACACACACACACACACACACACACACACACACACACACACACACACAGACACACACACACACACACACACACACACAGATACACCCACAGAGAGAGAGAGAGAGAAAGAGAGAACACACATAGAATACACACAGATAACACAGAACACACACAGACACAGAGAGAGAGAGAGAGAAAGAAAGAGAACACACACAGAATGCACACAGAACATGCACATACACACATATACACACATGCAAACACACACACGGGCACACAGAAAAGCGTGTTCCTGCATGTTTGTTTGTGTGTGTGTGTGTGTGTGTGTGTGTGTGTGTGTGTGTGTGTATGACCGTAGCATCCAGCACCCAGAGCAACCATTCTCTTTTAAAACATATACTGTATACTGTATTTGGAAACTAGTTGATTAAAGGTTTCTAATGGTGTCACTTATATGTTTCTAGGACAAAAACAATAATACCACCATCTACAGGCCGATGGGTATACAGTCCTGAATGGACACATAAATCCATTTATTTTATAGCCCCCCATGGATGAAATTCCACAAAACTTGGCATACTCCCAGAGGGTGTCAGGTTAATCATACACATGAAATGTGGTGCAGTTCATAACATCTCATCTGAAGATAGGGGCAATTAAAGCAATATTACATTGCATTTTCAATTTTTACTGTGGGGGTGCAAATCACAAATGACAGGTTATAAGCTAAGTTGATGCAAGCTCTTGAGACCAACATATCAAAAACATTTTGTCATCCTCGGCGCCACCGTTCAGGTAGTTATGTAGGAAAAACTGTCATTTTTGGGCTTCGGGCGGGGGCAGCGCGGGGATGGAGTGACCCCCGGGGACGAAACAAAATTTTTCCACAGAAGTCTACTGTGGCTACATGCCCACCAAGTTTCATGTGCTCCGGTGTTACGGTGTCCCGGGAATCGTTGACGAAAAATTCAGGATCGATGACGCTAACTATGCTAGCGGCGGTCATAATGAATCCTGTCACTAATTTCCACTCATATACTCACAAGGTGTTGTGGAGGTACAAAGGGGAGAAACCAGAGACTCTTGCTCCAAACACCAGACTGTATGAATGGATCCCACAGAACGACCTGCTGGGTGGGTGTCATTTTTATGGGAGACAGACAGTGATTATTTGATACAGTTGTGTTCTGTTTTTGACATGTTGATTACATTTACCCATGTCAGTCTTGGTTAAAGCATTTGTTAACCACTGTTCCAACAATGACATCCAACAAATAAAATACACTGCCTGTTTTTGCATCACCAGGACACCCCAAAACCAGGGCTTTTGTCACCCATGGTGGGACCAATGGGTTGTATGAGGCCATATATCATGGTGTTCCCATGGTGGGCATTCCACTGTTTGGTGACCAACCAGACAACATGGTGCACATGAAAGCCAAAGGAGCCGCTGTCATCATGGACTACAACACCATGCAGACCAGACACCTTGTGGACGGACTGAAGAGTGTCATCAATGATCCATCGTAAGCTTTGATCTCTTTTTTATCTTAACATCTGGCCAGTATAGAGATCATACAGTAGATTTGCATGTTAGATATTGGTATATACTGTAGGTGCATAGAGTAAATATGTCTATTTTGGTGTTTGTTGGTGAATTGCTGTTTTTCAGTGAATAGTGGTGTAATTCTGGCTGAACTTTTATTGTCCACAGGTATAAAGCCAGTGCCATGAAACTGTCCAAAATCCACCATGACAGACCAGAGTCTCCAAGAGATGAGGCCGTGTTTTGGATAGAACATGTGATGCGCAACAAGGGGGCCAAGCACCTAAGAGTAGAAGCCCATAACCTCACTTGGTACCAGTACCACTCTCTTGATGTGTTTGCGTTTCTGACTGGGATAGTTCTACTGGTCCTCTTCACAGTTTTCAAAACTTGCAAGTTTTGCTTTAAAATGTGCTGTCTGAGATCAAGTCGAAAAAACAAACTAGAGTGAGTGATATCTGTACTGATTTTTACATTTCCTTTTGATATATTCTAAAACCTGACATTGTTTTATTGTTTTAGTCTTCATGGCAAGCATTGGTGGGCAGCTACTGATCTGTGTATTTTCCTTTTGCAAAATGTGTCTTTGACACAAAGGGTACCACCTTAAATACATATGCAGTGCAATAACAGACCTAAAGTGCATGTATATTTCAAAAAAGTGCTGGCCTAATTTTTTTTTATGAAATATGCCTTCATTCAAGTACATGAAACACAGCCACTTATTTCACACACCCTGATGTCCTGAGTGAAGACACTTTTGAAACTATTTTTGGAATCATTTTCTGTGTTTAATTGTAACCCAGTGATGTCTACCTGATGGTAGAGGGTCATAATGTGAATAGCAGTATAAGTAGCATAATATCCTCAAACACCATCTAGAGGGAGGGATGCAATCTCATAGAAGTAATTGCTGTGTGCACCATACTGATCAGTCAGTTGGATCAAACAACAAGTGTTTTTTCAATGTTCAGAATGAGATGATGTTCATCACAACCTTGACCTCCAGCCTGCAATGTCATTGCTTGTATCTATATGTCTGTGTCCTCAGAAAAGCTTGACAATAAAAGGTCTTGGATGTGAAATATACATCGCCAAGGTGGTACACCAGTGGAGAATTATCCCTATCAAAAATTTTGGATCAAAAAACTTATACTTAAGTTATATTCATAACCTTTGACCACCAAATTCGAAGAAGTAGGCTACATCTTTACCTGTTTGCAAGTGTTCATGAAAGTTAGGAAAACTCAAGACAAACCGAAAACTTTGCAAACATTTGTGAATGTTCGCCTTTGCGAATTTGAACACACCTGAGGTCACACTTCACAGTGACCTATACTGCTGACCATACTGTAACACAAAAGCAAATATCAGTACATTCAAAAACATCCCTATTGATGCTTGCTTGTCTGCTCAACTACTGTAAGCGCTTACAGCTCCAACATCAGCATCAAGTGAGTCTTGTTAAGATCCAAACTACAGGCAGCATTCAATATACAGTATTGTATACTTACATACTGTATTACTTAATCAGCCTAACCTATGCTTACACAAGCCCATACCTTACTACCCCAGCCCTGCTCAAAGTTCACGCTCATAAGTAAATTATTACACAAAACAGCCAAGAGGTAGGCTACACATATCACTGTATCCGGAGAACTGGCATCAGATGCCATCATGAAAGCTGGACAACCTGTGTTTCTCATGCTTTTTGCATCGCACAGAAGGTAAACTGTGGGAATATCTTGGTCTGGCACACTGAAGGAAGTCACTGGATCAACATGAAGCCTGTCCTAGACACACTGATTGAGAGAGGCCACAGAGTCACCATGCTGTTTCAGAATGCCACCATGTTCATTGATCCCAAGGAACACGTGCAGTACAACTACCACCTGTTTAACGTCTCCATTCCCATGTCTGAAATAGAGGAGGTTTTTGACGACTGGATGCGCTTTTCTCTGTATGAGCTTGACCATTTCAGTTATGTGAGGATTTACTGGAGGCTCTACAAAATCCTGCATAAAGATGCCGAAATTGGCATTAGAATTTGCGATGGCATTCTGCGGTCAGGTGCCCTCTTGGAGAAACTGAAGCAGGATAAATTTGACCTCCTGTTCGCAGATCCCCTTTATCCCTGCAGCGAGCTGCTGGCTGAGATTCTGGACATACCCTTTGTGTACTCACTGCGTTTCTCGGTGGCCGACTCCATGGAGAGACTCTGTGGACAGTTGCCTGCTCCACCATCGTATGTTCCCGGCACTGCGGTAAAACTGACCGACCAGATGAGCTTCACTGAAAGACTCATCAATTTTGTTTTCTATCTGGTGCAGGACGCTGTGTACCACAGGGTATGGACCATGTATGACCAGTATTACAGCGAGATTTTGGGTGAGGTTTTAAAATCGATTGCTCACGATTGCTCACTTCAAGTTGTGTCCACAGAGCTCGCCCAGCACAGAGTTTGCCCACAGCACTTGTCTAACAGTCTGAAAAACGGCTACACAAGATATTGCCGACATTGTCCGTAGCGCATCCATTAGGGCATGATTACAGTATGCCTTCCCTATAGAGTACTTAATCCACTTGTCTGTACCACAGCATGTGTCTCCTATTATTCCTCCTATTTTTCCAGATATATGTATGACTGATTCCACCCTGCTCTGATCCCCACAGGGAAGCCCACCTCTTTCTGTGAGCAAATGGGCAAAGCTGACCTCTGGTTGATTCGGACATACTGGGACTTTGACTATCCCCGCCCCATCCTTCCCAACTTCAAATATGTTGGAGGAATTCACTGCAAACCTGCCAAACCCCTACCAAAGGTGAGTCTAAATTCAATATGTATGGTCTGTTTGAATGGCTAATTTTGCTGATTAAACTTTTTCTCATTGAGACACACCAGGGATAGGGAATCATGCTGTATATCACATTCTGCTAAAGTCAAATGATATTATATCCTCACTAGGTCATATTTTATGGACATTTTGAAATAATGAGTTTGCTGCTGTGCCATGACAAATCTTGTGTATAAATTTTTTAATGTCAATTAATTAGTCAATCCATTACTAAAGTTGTCTGTATTCTGAAGTAGTCAGACATGTAAATGTTTTCATCCAACAAGGACATGGAGGAGTTTGTTCAGAGCTCTGGGGATGATGGGATAGTGGTTTTCACTTTGGGATCAATGGTTGCAACCCTCACCAAAGAGAAGACGAACATCATTGCCTCGGCCTTGGGGCAAATTCCACAGAAGGTTGTGTAGCATCAGTATCCATGACAGGTCAAATTATTCCAAATTCCCTGAAGTATGACCCTTTTGTTTGAAGTTAAGTAAGTAATGTTAAGTCATCTACATTTCTGTTTCTGTAGAGATCAATCCTAATACTAACTCAAACCCATACACACAATGTTGAAGCAGCAAATCAATGAATAACCTACATGAGCACACTCCCCACTAATGGCTGTGTGTGTCCTTACCTAAGGTGTTGTGGAGGTACCATGGAGAGAGACCAGAGACTCTTGCTCCAAACACCAGACTGTATGAATGGATCCCACAGAATGACCTGCTGGGTGGGTGTCATTGTTATGGGTTGGACAGTTATTATTATTTCATATTGATGTCTCCTGTTGCTTGTCTGATAAATTACACACTAAATACTTTGCATTCATGAGAAGTCGCCTGGAAAAGTAAATGCTGATGACATATTGTATTGTCATCCAATATCGGTAAATGATGAAACCATCATAACAGCTACTTTTTAACGGCATCAAAATACAATAAAATTGCAATGTCCTTCTTCACCAGGGCACCCCAAAACCAGGGCTTTTGTCACCCACGGTGGGACCAATGGGTTGTATGAGGCCATATATCATGGTGTTCCCATGGTGGGCATTCCACTGTTTGCTGACCAGCCAGACAACATGGTGCACATGAAAGCCAAAGGAGCCGCTGTCATCATGGACTACAACACCATGCAGACCAAAGACCTTGCAGATGGATTGAGGACGGTCATCAATGATCCATCGTAAGCTTTGATTTCTTTTTCTTGATATCTTAATGATATGGTCGCATAAACATACAGTAGATTTACATGTTAGATATTGGTAAGTGTATGGAGTAAAGGTAAGTCCTATTTTGATGTTTGTGAATTATATGTTTAAAACAAAGAAAAATAATGTTTTAACTTCATGGTTGACTTTGTTCATCTGTTCCACAGGTATAAGGCGAGTGCCGTGAAACTGTCTAAAATCCACCATGACAGACCAGAGTCTCCAAGAGATGAGGCCGTGTTTTGGATAGAACATGTGATGCGCAACAAGGGGGCCAAGCACCTACGAGTAGAAGCCCATAACCTCACTTGGTACCAGTACCACTCTCTTGATGTGTTTGCGTTTCTGACTGGGATAGTTCTACTGGTCCTCTTCACAGTTTTCAAAACATGCAAGTTTTGCTTTAGAATGTGCTGTTTGAGATCATGTCAAAAAAGCAAACAAGAGTGAACTATTTTATTTTCATTGTCTTTTTTTAATTGACTTTTTTCAGTATCTGGGAACTTTAAAATACACTCTCTGAGTGCTGAAGCACTGTACCCTTTATTTAATTGAATAAGTCAGCTTTTGTTGAAGGCTGCTTTTCTGATGCTTTGAAATCCTTTTTGTAATTTGTTGATTTTGGCTTATATTGGTGACTGACATTGACTGATGATCTGTATCGTAGGCCATGCATTCAGGGTTTTATGAAGATTGTGCAGGTCATGACCACCTCACTAAATGTCAAGTTGTTCTTGTCTTTCTAAAAGTAATCTATCAGTGTACCAGCTCACTCCCCCACATACCTCAGTCAGTGCCTCTGACACAGGACGTGATCCCCATAGCAAGCATAGTCAGCCCAATTCTGCCTCGGTGCTGGCACTGTTGGTGGAAGTCTGGATCAGATGAAGAACAGTTCACCTTGAATGGGACATGCAGTAGTTGAGCTCTGTTTACTTGTCACAATTGTGGTTCGATGGGCTACTGTCAGTGCTCAATGGAAATAGTATTTTATTTGTATTTTGTTTTTGAAATAAACTCTTGTAATAGCCCTATCATTCTCTCAAGTCCCATTTCCCTTTTCACCATTTATTTATAACAATTAATTGGGTTTGAAAGTCAGAGTTTCAGTTCTCAGCAGCATGTCACCCATATTGGGTCCTTATCATGATTGTCGTCTCTATGTGTCAAGGCAATAGGCCACATTTCATCAAGAATGGCAAACGAATGAATTAATATAATGATGATGTTGAAATGCTATTGAAAAAGAACAATAAAACGAAAATGGTAATGGTCTAAGTATGAGACATATCCATTAAGAACTACTGGTGTGCACCAGACATTTTCGTACATTCCAGAAACTCAAAGACAACATGAGCACATGGGCATAAATAGATAAATAAATAAATTAATAAATAAATAAACACTATGGAGAAAATGCACTCAAAACATCCCATGTCTGTAAAATAATTGTGCAGTAGCCTTGGGGAGAGAGAGAGAGAGAGAGAGAGAGAGAGAGAGAGAGAGAGAGAGAGAGAGAGAGAGAGAGAGAGAGATTTTAAGAGGCCTCTGTAAATAGCCCATACGGCTTATTCCACACCACCTGGTGGCGGTATTGAATTAACGTCTATAATGTACTTTCAGATATGAAGTAGAAGAGCGAGGTTACAAGAAGGAAAATCGTAAACAGAAGTTATCGTATGTTGGACTTGTCAGAGAATGTCTGCTAAAGTGTAACATAACGGTAGCCTATTCCCATTGAAATGGACATTGATGATGAAGATGATGACTGGAATGTCAGTGCAGAATCTTCAGATATGTTCGTCATGGGTAAGACTGTAGTAGCCTATTCGGATAGTTGAATCATCAAAAGTCTTTGACAGTGTTGACTTACCCTAAGCCTCTGTTGGTCATGAGGCCGTTCATGGGCGTTGCCTAACATTTGCCATGCTTTACTTTCCTGCAGGGTTGTCCAGTGATCCTGTCGGCGAAGCCCCCTCCTCCTCCAGAGTTATCTTGCATTTTGACTTGGACTGTTTTTACGCACAGGTGGAAATGATCAGAAACCCTGCATTACGCAACAAACCTTTAGGTAATCAAATAATAAATGCCCTCTTACTTATTTTTTATTAATTGACTTATTTGGTGTGTGTGTGTGTGTGTGTGTGTGTGTGTGTGTGTGTGTGTGTGTGTGTGTGTGTGTGTGTGTGTGTGTGTGTGTGTGTGTGTGTGTGACCTGAGCAGTAGCCTTCTTTCTCAATTTCACTTTGTTTTTAGGCATTCAACAAAAGTACATCATTGTCACTTGCAACTATGTGGCAAGAGATCAGGGTTTGACCAAACTGATGTCAGTGACGGATGCACTAGAAAAATGTCCTCAGCTGGTGTTGGTCAAAGGCGAGGATCTCACTCACTACAGAGAGATGTCTTACAAAGTAACAGGTAATATTAAACTGTATTAATGTCACTATGACACATGATGAAATTGAGGACAGTATCCTGTACTTTCAACCCTGAAAAGACCATGTACAGTAGATCATCAGTTCATATTTTAGTGGTCAGTTTTTCTTTGCTTCTCCTTTCAGAGCTTCTGATGTCATATTGTCCACTAGTGGAGAGACTAGGCTTTGATGAAAACTTCTTGGATGTGACTGAGATGGTGGACACCAAGATGGAACAGGCTCCATCTACAGAATTGACCTTCAGTGGACACATCTACAATGAGGAATGTGAGTAAACCTCAGCAGTAAGAGATATATTTTGTTTTGACTTTGCTATTTTTGGGCCTCAGTTGGTGATGTGAAAATTGAAGTTCTTCAGATATTCTGTTATACAGTATTACTCATTGATTACACCTAGCTAAAAGACCATCTGTCGATCTGAATCTTTTGTCAGCGCTTGCAGCAAGTGCGAGTGACCACCCACGACTAGCCATGGGGTCTCTTATTGCTGCGGAATTAAGAGAGGCCATCAAGAGCAACCTTGGGCTCACTTCCTGTGCTGGAGTCGCAACGAATAAGCTGCTAGCCAAGCTGGTGTCAGGTACCTTCAAGCCAAACCAGCAGACCACTCTACTGCCAGAGAGCACTGCAGACATAATGGCAAGCCTAAGTGGACTACGAAAAGTGCCTGGTAAGTATTCAGTGATGATACTGTATGTTGCTCTGTATCAAACTCTTAAAAATGTGTTGTTGGTCAGATTTTCCATATGAGTGGCAAAGAATATTGGAAGCTATTGAACTGTTCAAATTGTAACAGTCATAAAAAAAGAATATATTTGTGAAAATTTCACTTCAACTGTTAACGGGCATTAGCCAATCTGACCTGCCCCCTTACATCTTAACTGCAGGCATAGGACACAGGACTGGCCAAAGGCTGAAGGCTCTCGGCCTCCTCACAGTGAGAGACCTCCAGTGCTTCCCTCCAGCTGAGCTTGCCAGGGAGTTTGGAGCTGCCAGCGCTCAGCGCTTGCAGAATCTGTCCCAAGGGATCGATGATTCCCTCGTCACCCCTGCTGGACCTCCTCAGGTACTGAGAAAAAGGCTGCTGGCGTATGTCTAACAAGTGTGTCCACATCCAGGAAACTTCAGGTGCACAGAAAAAGCTATGAATAAAAAAAGGTCTGCACAGTGTCACTCCAAATGATGTGTTTTTTGGAAGATCCTGGAGAACAGAACGTTGCCCATGTAAAGAAAATATATAATTTGCCGCAAAGTGTTCCAAAGTCGCGAATCCCTTGTTGTGTCTTTAGCTATATGGCAGTTATGTTAGATTTTTGATACTGAATGTTTGCCACAAAGATCGTTTACTGAAGTATTGGTGTCATGAGCTCATCATGTATCCTTATGTTAACACTGTTGCATTTGTGTTTTTTGAACCAGTCGCTTAGTGATGAGGACTCCTTCAAGAAGATGTCCTCAACAACTGAGGTTCTGAAGAAAGTTGAGGAGCTCTTGACCAGCCTGATGGAGAGGCAAGTCTTCAAAGATTAAAATAGCATGTTGGGATAGGTTGAGCAAATATAGTGGTTAAGTCGACCTGGTTTGCACCAGAATCATTGTTTTTCTCCTTACCAGAATGCACAAGGATGGAAGACAGCCAGCCACCTTCCGCCTGACAATCAGACGCTTTTCCGCTACGAATCGCTATTTCAGCCGCGAGAGTCGGCAGTGCCCCATACCCAATCACATTGGACAGAAGATCACTACAGGTACAAATCACTACAGGTAGCCTACAAATGTTTGACCTTTGAGTGGGACCATACGCATCCATTAGTCAAACTTCCCTTGATGTTTTGTGGCCTCCAGGAAGTTGCGATGCTTTAGCCCAGCTTCTCAGCATGGCCATGAAGCTATTTCAGAAAATGATTGACACCAACACTCCCTTTCACCTCACACTGATCAACGTGTGCTTCAGCAACCTGCAGTCAAAGAGTGACGGCAAAGGCTCCATAACGTCCTTCTTCACACAGAGGTCACCCAAAAAAGTGACATCAGTCTCTCAGCAACAGGTAAACAACAGCTAATACTGAAGTTCAAGCCTGCTCGTCATGTGTTCTTCATGTTAACAGTAATGTCAAAATACATCTGTGAGTCTTAAAATTTCTTCATACAATTGGGTCTGTGTCTTTTATAGTTCTTTTGTGGTTTGTTGGTGCCCCCTGGAGGAATCTTTGGGAAGTTTCAGATCTTTGAAACAGAGACTCAAAGAATCCTCCATAAAAATGCATGGGGTTACTTTGTAACGCCGATATGGCCGTAGTCTACTACAGATATCCCGCCCCTTCCTGTATGCCCCCCCATTCACTTGAATAGGAAAATAGCTGCCTGATAACGGCCCAAAGTGCATTACCAAGATGGCCGACGAGCGGTGGGACTTGCCTGTAAGGACACTATAGGTGCCTCTAATGCAGCGTTTATGTCCTCCCTCGCTCCTCGGGCCTCGATCCTCACTGATCTACATGAAGAATGATGGGGCGGCAACAATGGGATGGTCTAGCCCTTCTTCTATCTTTCTTTATGTAGATCAGTGAGGATCAAGGCCCGAGGAGGGAGGGAGGACGTATAAACGCTGCATGAGAGGCACCCTATGTGTAACCGTTGCCATTTCCTGTTTTTGTATTGGTGCATCACATGATGACCCTGACATTTATTACTATTGAAAGCCAGGGGAGTCAGGCTAATCTTTTTTCTTGTTTTAATTTGATAGTATCTACATTCTGTCTACAGGATCTCGGTTTGTTTGTAATTCATGTAGTAGTCAAAAATAATTAAATGAAGTAGTCAGCCACATTGTTAACCGCAATTATTACTGTATTTTATGTACCTGTTACTCTGCTTGCATGTATTAAAGTAGTTTAACCTGTTAATCTTCTAACCCATATGTGTTGAAAAATCTTCCATCCAGGATAATCTGAGTGTTAAAGGATTTAGCACGTGCACGGGTTCTCCTGAGAACTGTTCTACCTTTGCGAACGACACATTGGACGTGAGGGTCTCTCGGAGCACACCACCCATGCCATCAGAGCAAAAACAGCCTCCTCTGCTGAGGAAGTTTATTGGGACTCCTCTCTCTGTTAAGCCGCCAATGCCCGAGTGGACCCAGGTGCCAGCAGTTCCGAATGAGCTGCACAGACCCAGTCAGCCACTGGAGCCAGACTTGTCGCACCTGCCCCCGGATGTCGACCCAGACGTGTTCAAACACCTCCCAGAGAGCATCCAGCAGGAGCTTCTGTCTAGTTTCCAGGCAGGAGAACGTGGGGACCGGCAGGGAACTAGCAGTCAGTCAGTCACTGCAATTTCCTGCAATCAGAAACCGACTAATCAACTGACTAAACCACCCTCGAAGCAGTCAAGCATTGCAGCACACTCTGCTGGCTCAGATAATGGCGATGACCGCGCCAAACAGACCGCTGATCAGACATTTTTCTCTGCACACAGAGAACGACTTCGCATTAGCTGTGCTGAGCAGCCTGAGGGAAACAGCAGGGCATCTAATACAGAATGCCCTTCAAATGTGGACCCCTTGGTCTTTTCTGAGCTGCCCCCAGAGTTGCAGCAAGAACTGCTATCAGAGTGGAAGCAACAAAAGCCTGTGCTGAAAATCCCCTCCAAGAAGTTGGAAAGGACTGCCCCCACCAAAGACAAAAAAGCCACTACCAAAGCTGGTCAGGCAAACAACCTGCTGAATTATTTTAAATCTAACTGAATCACATTCAACACCTTCATTTAATCTAATGTTCGTTTTTGCTTGTACCTTTCTACATGTTTATTTCTGATGTTCCATGTTTGTTCACATGTCTTCTGTATTAGTATTTTCTGTTTGCATAAGTGTTGTGTCTATATTTTCATGTTCTGAGAATAAAGAATGTTTCAATATCTTGGTAGACCTATATTGTGGTTATGTTACAGTATTTGTGGTCAGTCTTATTTATAGTAGCCTAGCCTAATTGTAGGGATACTTATGTCTTATTACTATAACAATGTTGTAACACAGGAAGTCTACTTGTAATATGACCTCACCTGTTGTGCACACAGCCTAATCTGCAGAGACAGGTAGACTAAAGGAGGGCATTTAAATGTATCTAGGCTAAGCTCTCATTCAGTGACTTATTCTTAAGGGGGCCCTCTGTCTTGGGTTGTATAATGTTGTCAGGCCTATTTCGTCTGATAATTGTATATAATAGTTTTCTCTAGGTTTACTGATTAAACAGCAACGGTTCGGTGGGTTTGCACTGATATGCGACCTTTCTCGGTGGCATCAGGTGGAGTTATTCGTGCTTCAGTTTATCGCATTAAACACAGAGCACGCGATGCGTATTATTGCAACAGTTGGCGTGAACATGTGATCTTATTTCAGACTGGATGATGCAGAGTAGTAGTCCCTTTGCATTTGAAGGTCTACGACCGAAAATCAATTCTGATTGACAATTGTTTTGCAAAGAGGTGGCTGTGGTTTTGCTGCTGTCCGCCTCACCCCACCCTGATCTGTATTCGGTACCACGTGACCACACCTAGCCTAGTTACGAAGAAAGCGTCGCTAAGGAAAGTGAGGAACACTCCCTGGCAGAGCCGCATTGAGTTCTACAAGAAAGTTCTTATTTAGAGATTATGCGCGCGTTGCTGAAGAACACAAACTTGATTGCAGTGAATTTGTTGTCTTTTTAATTTTCTTGAATTAGTTAACTGTGGGACAACTAAGGAAATGCAACGAGGAAGATTTCTTGTCTGGCACGCTATGAAGCTGTCCAGCTTGTTAGCTGGCTAGCATTCGTTGGTAACGTTACCGCGGTCCTACTGAGGTAAGTCAAAATATGGTTAGTTTTAGTTTCGCAACTTGTCAAACGTTAGCTAAATAGACAGCTTCTCCCGCGTAGGCTGTACATTTCTTCTTTGTTTTATAACCACTCGCTCCAACTCGACGAGAGACAAACAGTAACGTTATTCTCGCCTTCATTTGCACATAACATGACTTTGTAGATGTTCCAAATTGAAGTGATGCATATGTGAGCCACCCTTAGTAAACCCCTTCATGTGATAAACAAACAACAACGTTAGCTACTCTCGATAACTAGCTGCTGAGGTAGCTAGCGTACAGTATCTTTAGATGTCAGGTGGTTAAAGCTATCGAAGCAGACAGTGTGCATGCAATGCATGCATGCATGCCACAGAGGTTGTGTCCATAACTACGAGATCATCTTCTTGCCTAACTTGTTTGTCACCCCATTGTAGTACATCTCTGAATGAAGCCACGAATATTGATTACGGTACCAACATTTGAACGACCTCTCCCTCCGTTATTATCTTGTATAATGCGTCCTAAGATATTTGTTTCTCTTCGCCTTTGTACGAAAATGTGTCACGATCGGTGTCAAACTGCCATCTTAATGCTTTGGGTTAATTCGATGTGGCAGTAGGCTAATTCATTGTAATAGGATTTCGCTGCCTGCTCGCGTTCTCGCTGTCCAACTGTGGTGTTATGTTCTGGAGCTAACTTCATGTCTTCCACTCATGTTATCTGGAGGCAGGGATTTTCAAAAGGTCTGCTTTTGCATTCAGGTCTGTGCCCATTGCACAGGTTGGTTGTTTATCTATGTCATACCAAAGTCATACCATTTCCCCCCAGAGAATGCCATTCGGGGACCGTGGCCCTACAGACACTGTGTTGGCTCACATGATTATTTAAGAGGTGGGTACTGTGCTGTACACAATACTATACATATTTATAGCTTGTTGATTGTTTTGCAAACTGTATTAATCTCATTGTGGTTCTGTTGCGATCCTCTCTGTGTTGGGTGCCTAGCCTGTGGTTACTGCTGCGGTGTGCCCATGTGGTTGGTGGTGCCCAGTTCTCATCGTGCAGCTGCACCCTGGCACCTCTGAGCGTCAGGCATGGGGAAGCTGCAGAGTAAGCTCCGCAAGCGCTCCGACCGCTACAGGTGAGGCCCTCACTTACTCGCTTGAACAGACCCAAATCATATGTATGTGGCGATGTGCATGTGTATGTATGTGGATAAACCCACATTGCTGTTAGACTGGGTAGTGATTTAATGCTTGTTAGGTATTATGCTATTATTCTCCACTAGTGTCTATAATTTTGTGTGAGGAGAGAACAAGTTCCTTCTGTGTACACTTCACAGGCAAAACAGTTTTGGGAGTAATATTCTCCCCTCAAATTTGGACCCAGTGATTTCAATGCATGTCAAATATTCATCCACATTGGATTTGTAGTCTTTGAATAGAACAGTATGTCACAGGTGTGTGTCTGTGTGTGTGTGTGTGTCTGGGTCTCACTACAGTGAGTGTAGTCTTTGAAGAGGTATGTCACAGGTGTGTGTGTGTGTGTGTGTGTGTGTGTGTGTGTTGTGTGTGTGTGTGCGTCTCACTGCAGTGAGTGTAGTCTTTGAAGCGAACCGTATGTCACAGGTGTGTGTCTGTGTCTGTGTGTGTGTGTGTGTGTGTGTGTGTGTGTGTGTGTGTGTGTGTGTGTGTGTGTGTGTGTGTGTGTGTGTGTGTGTGTGCGTGCATGTATGTGTGCATGTATGTGTGTGTGTTCATACGTGCAAATTGTCCCCCTCTCCTCGGCGTCTCGCTGCAGAGCGGGCAGGGATGCGGCCGAGGGCCCGCCAGCGTCGCAGGTGGTGCAGTATGAGCCGGCACACTCGGATGCCGTCAACTGTGTCATCAGCCTCACCTCCGAGCTCTGTGTATCCGGAGGAAGTGATCAGGTCAGTGGCCACAGCAGCATTTAAGCAAAAAAACAAAACAAATGTGTGTAATGGGGTGTGACAAAGGAATTGAGCAGCTATGGCGTTAGTCGGGGTATATTAAAGGCTAAAATGAAGATAAGGGCAGATTTCGCATGGATTAATAGATGGCTGTCGTAATTCACATAGTATAACATAGAACTTAACAATTTTCAAAATGTTTTATGTTTGAGCTTAAAGGAATAGTTTGGTGTTTTTACACTTTAAGCCCGTTTTCTATACGAAACGTTTGTTTTAAAAAATGAGCAACTCACTGGTTGTGGTTATTGGTCTTCAACGATCTTCTATAGCAAGTTTCGCAGCAAAATACAGCTTTTGTCATCATTTTGTTATCAGGGATTTTCTAAATTCAGGGATTTATAAAATGCCTAATATAACACAACAGAAGTTGAATTTCGCTGTTAAACTTGCTATAGAAGATCGTTGAAGACCAGTAACCACTCGGTGAGTTGCACATTTTTTAAAACAAACGTTTAGGGGTGTTTTAAGGACAGAATCGTCCTGGCCCATAGCGAGCAATGCTGAAGCCATACAGAGAACATTCTAAAGCAGCCAAATTGCAGCAACAGGGTCAATCTTCGAGATTTCGGTGTCAACCACTCGTTTGCTTCCTAGGCAATACAGAAAACAGGCTTAAAGTGTAAAATACCGAACTATTCCTCTAAAGAAATCCATCGAGGTTTTGGATATTAGCTTATTCACCGTTTCCCCTAGAGTTACAGTAGAAAGATGAAACGTACCCCTCTCGTCTCTAAATCAGTCTGATGCACCCACTGTTAACATAGCTTAGCATAGCTCATTACTGTGGTCGGAACCATCTAGCCTATAGCTCCCAAAAGTGACAGAAGAACACCAACATTTCCCCTTTTACATGTTGTGATTTTGTAGTTACAACATGTCCAAATACCAATGTAAAATTAGGCAGAATATTTTTTTTTCTAAGTAGCTCTGGATAAAGAGAGACCACTGCACATTTTTCTGATGTCATCCTATGATTGTGGAGTGACATTTGCACGAGTTGACGGCCATATTCAAAATGAAGAGACCACAGCAACTTTGAACATGACCATCAACTCATTTGAATGTCACTCAGCAAGTGTGAGTGTGCGTACTTGGAACTGTGTTCTCACTCAGACAGAGCTGGTGCTGCGTGCAAATCAAATGAGCTAATTCCCCAAAATGTTGGTGTGGTCCTTTAAAGGTGAACTATGCAAGGTTCTTTTTAGCTTAATTTGCCTTAACTGATCAGCTTCTTAGTCATTGGAATGGTTATTTGACTAATTTCTGGTTGAACGATGGCTGTCTTGCTTGAAAAAACATGCTGGCAAGTTTGTGCCACCAGGCTGGGGGCACTGACAAATAGAAAGTTTCACAGCCTCGCGATTATTTTCATGAAAAGGCAGACTGACCGATTGAGTAGTGTTGTGAAATATACTGTATACGGTAAAGCTGCAGGGGAAGCGTAAAACAAGAAAACAGCGAAGAAGTCGCCAAACCTGCATGGTTCCTCTTTAAACCAAAGACGATGGCTGCCGTTATCATTCAATACCATTTGCACACTTGACTATAGAAGCACAGGGAACTGTGATAAGAGCCATAACTGCCAACCAACCCTTGACCCACTTGTATGTCATAGGCAGTTGTTGTGTACGACTGGAAAGGAGGGTCGCGATGCCAGACCTTTTATGGTCACACCAGAGAGGTCACCAAGGTAACCAAAAGTTTTGTTTTTCGCGCGTCTCTTGATTTGTTGCTGTATTTTTGTGTTCTGTGGTTTAGACCAAAGATTTGTGTAGCGCTCTAGATCTTTGGTTTTAGAACTTATGAGAATGAGCTATAATGATCATATGCACATGTCATCAATCAATCTATGTCATCACAAGCCACATAAACATTTTATTTTGAGACGGAAACCTTGGTTAGGCCACTATTCAAAAATAATGCAAACCAGGATATGTTTACAGTACCTCAACCAAACCGCAGATGATTATCTTATAAATATGTTGTTCCACCAACTATTTTGACACTCTCAAACACAGTAGATATCATGTTATTTTTGTTATGTTTAGATGGTTATGTTACAAGTCAGTGGTACCTTTTGCAATATGATGAAGAGTACTTGTGGTGCTCTTATGACTTTGTGAGGACAAACAGCCTAAAGATATTGTCAAGATAAGTCTGTAAGGTTCCTCTAGGCCAGATTCAAAACATGCACACAGTTACAAGAGAGGCATTAGAATCACACATTTACTTTATGTTTAGACTTGGCCGTATTGACTGGCTTCTACCAGGTTGTTTGATGTGTAATAACACTTTGAACGTCCAATAGTTTTGAATGCATTTGGCTGTCGAAAGTTTTTTATATATATATATAACCTTGTGATAACAGAAAAAAAGATGGTATTCCGGAAAAATGAAATGGTGAAATATAAAACACTTCTTTCTATTCCTCAATCTCGTTGTAGAAATCGTTTATTGTTTGACGTGACTTCTGGCATCAGTGTGTTTTTGCAATTTGATATTTTCTTGTTGCCGACGCTCCTGCTCCTCCCTCCCAGGTGAGCTGCTTACCTGGCAGCACGTGGCTTTTCAGTGCCTCCAGGGACAAGACCGCTCTCATGTGGCAGATGGGCCGCGACGCTGAGCCCATCCAGGAGTTCTATGGCCACGAACTGGTAGTCAACGGACTGGCCGTCAGTCCAGGTGTGTGTGTGTGTGTGTGTGTGTGTGTGTGTGTGTGTCAGTGTGTGTGTTTGTCAGTGTGTGTGTGTGTGTGTGTGTGTGTGTGCGCGCGTTACGGAAAAAGTAAAGCCAAGCAAGATTCAGGCAGACACAAAGAGGAGAATTTAATTAATTCTTCCCCCCCCCCTCATAGATGGAACAAAGCTGTGTACTGGGTCACGTGACAACTCCATGTGCCTTTGGGACATTGAGTCTGGAGATTGCCTCCAGAAGAACACGATCTCTCGCAACCTGGTTAGTTTAAACTGCACACAAACTATGTTTTACATAACGCATCATCATAGCTCCATAGCTTCAATCACACGGTTAGACCTTTGACCATAAAGAACACACTGGCACTGTTATCCCTTTGAGGGAAGTGTTCTGTTTGAAAGTGTATCTTGATCCATTCTCCTCTCAGGTCACTCATGTGTGCTGGGTTCCTGGTGGTACCTCAATTGTACAGACGTCTGAAGACAAAACTGTGAGGTGGGTGAAATAGCTGCTTCAACAGGGGAGATATTGTATTCAACATGGTCCCCCGTTCTGGATGAACACTGAATTGCAAATCCTTTTCTACATGAATCAGTTTTGTATAGACTAGAGGTGGACATCCCGGAAAGTAAAAGTCCTGCCATATGTGACCTTGCACAGCGAAACCGCTTTGGTAAAATCTACAAAATTAAGTTATTGTGCTCACATGAACGGCCATAAACTAAGCTTACCAACGATATGTATATCAAAGGTATTACAGAAACTATTGCTAAGATAACCGCATCCAAAGTTGTCATGGTTCTCCCGTCACGATATGCCAGAAGAGGAGAAATCAACTTTTTAACAACGGGAATGACTGCTGATGTGTTGAATCTTCACTGGGTTGAACCGTCAAAGCATATGTTTTTCTGTGAAATGAGTTCACGATATGAAACTGTAGTCTGTACTGTATACTGTTGAATTATGCGAAAACTTGAAATTCAACATTTTAACCCGAAAGTTTGTTTATTGTGGATTTTCTCAAAATAGTATCGTGTGACAAGCGATTGATTTTGCTGTGCAGGGTCACATATATTCTTTCTACCTGTGCACTTAACACAGGTGATATCACAAAATATCTGATCTACCTGGCTGCATACTAGTATGAGCTGGTTTTCTAAATGGTTGGATCAAATACTTTCTGAACCCGGGATGTCCGCCTCTGGTATAGACCCTTGCAGACCCCGTGTGTGAGTGGGGCACTGACCATCCTGTCCATCTTTAGGGTGTGGGACAGTCGCACGTGGCAGATCACCAACTCATTTCCATCCAAGCGCTACATCCAGACTCACTGTGACATCGCCCCAGACTGCTACCATGTGCTCTCAAGCAGCAATGGCTTTGGGGGACAGGGCTGTGAGGCCACGGTGAGTGTGTGTGCGTGCGTGCGTGCGTGCGTGCGTGCGTGCGTGCGTGCGTGCCTGCGTGCGTGTGTGTGTGTGTTTCCATTTGTTCTTCAGTGACTTTTCTGCAAAACTCAATGGCTGTCTGCGTTGTGATGTTACATGCAGTAGTATACAGAGTATGTAGCCAACCCTGTGATGTGAAATTGCATTTGTGCCAAGGCATTTATGAAAGGAATTGGTAGATTGTTTTGATAAGTCTGAATTTATTTTGTGCTTGACATCAGCTGTAGTTTTGTGACAGGAGAGCGCTGTCAGTCCCATGTTCCCATGAGTTACAGTTTCTGAAAGTGGTAGGGAGGTGAAACCACTCAAATCAACTGATATGTACTACGCTACTATGTGTTATTGCACATGTTATTGTTTTGAGAAAACAGAAGAGAAATCAATGTGCTCAAGTTCCTGCTTTAAAAAAAAAATGCAGAATTTGTGGATGTAAACACAATGATGCCACATTTTATTGTTCTCAGTGACACACTCTGGATTTTCACTAGCAGTTAAAGTACTGTAGAAACAGGACACAGTGGAAACAGCTTATAGTGTTTTAAACAGGTGTTGTGTTGAACGTTGAAAACTTACATACGGTAACAGGCAGGCACAAATGTTCAAAAGATTTTGAAAGTTCAGGTGTAGCTGCAGTTTCTGCCACTTGCACACATGTTCACAAGATCTCAGTTAAATCTAAAGATGGTGCCTATAAGGTCATTTCTTGTTGTTTTACTTGTTGCCCTTTTAAAGGCAAAGGCAATTGTACGTTTTAAGCTTGGTCATGCCATTTTATTTATTTATTTTTTCTGTTTACAAACTGACAAAATATTGACTACTGTTCCTTTGCCCTGCCCTGGTGCAGCTGTGGGACCTGCGGCAGCCCGGCTGCAAGGTGGTGGAGTACCGCGGTCACCAGCAGACGACGGCCTGCTGCGTGTTCCTGCCGCCCAGCCCCGACTGCGGCTCCATGGTGGCCTCGTCCTCCCACGACTGCTCCGTCAAACTCTGGGACCAAAACACTGGAGGTAACCACAGCCATTCAGTGTCTGTTATTGTCAGTGTCATTATAGAGCTCTCTCTCTCTCTCTCTCTCTCTCTCTCTCTCTCTCTCTCTCTCTCTCTCTCTATCTATCTATCTCCATCTCTCTCTCTATCTCCATCTCTCTCTCTCCTCCATGCTATTCCTTAGAAGTAACTGCTCGTCAAACGTGTAAAACTGCTTGCGTTGTTGTAGCTGTCTAGGCAAAATAGCATTCAAATCAGGATAATGGAGAAGCCTCTCTTTCATACATTTCTCTCTCTCTCTCTCGCTTTCTCTTTTCTCTATTCTCTCCCTTCTCTCTCACTCACACATGTCCTGCTCTCTCGCTCCCCGCGCTGCGCTCAGCTTGTCTCTACACCCTGACCATGGACGGCGCCGGCCCCCTGGTCTCTCTGGCGCCGTCGGAGCCGGGCGGCCTGCTCTGCGCCAGCTTCAACGGCGGCCTGCACCACCTCCAGCTGAGCCAGTTGCCCACCCTCAACCTGAAGGAGGTGGCCAGGTTCTGATGCCGCCACTGGCCCATTCCCCCCCCCCCCCCCCCCCCCCCCCGGGAGCAGCAGTGCTGTGCTTCTTCGCGGGCCTTACGGGGGGCCACAGCCATAACACCAGCATGAACATGCCAGTCACAAGGGACCAGCTCACAGGCGGCTGGACAAGGCTTTGGCAGGTGAGCTGGGCAGACACTACAGGCCATCTGACAAAGTGACCCTGTCGAGGGTGAACACGCACAGGGGGGCTCTCGTGGGAGGTGAACTCTATTCGGTCTACGACATCACTTCCCCTGTGAAAAGAAGGAGATGACCTTGGTGTGTAGTAGACCAAATCCCCACCACCACAGCACCACCCCACCAAGCCTCCGCCCCGGCGACGCTGCATCTCATGCTCAGAGACTCAGGGAATACAAACTGTGATGAGAGCAGTGGAAGAAGAACTGCTCATAAACTGCTGTGATATCTCTGGGACAATGAGAAGATGAGCCTGGCTGAATCACGTCAATAGTAGAGTGAGCTTTTTTTTAGCAAGATGGCTGCCGCCGAGGCAGGCCAAAGCTACAAAGCTTCAGTCGAGTCCAGCATGGCTCAACGAGGAACCAGGCCGCACAGGAGAGGAGATACTAGTGAATCTGATGTCATTTTTAAAGAATGTAATATTGTTCATTTGCAACAAAGCCATCAGTCAGACGTCATTACCTATTTGAATATTGAGACTGGCTATATCTCCTCATTTTATGTCAAGGGCACTGATGCAATGTTGTTCTCTGGAAAACACCAAACCAAAGATGTTGGTTGTCTTTCGAATGTACCCACCGTAAGCAATATTGTCTGCCGGTTTTGACACCAAATTGAGCACAGGGTTCCCACAATCATGGAAATCCTGGAAAAGTAATGGCATTTTTAAAACTCTCATTTTCCTGGTCTGGAATAAAGTTCTGTAAATTCATTGTAATTAACATGGATTCTGTCGGTACATACATTGTACCAATGGATATTTTCTTGTACAATTTCCAATCGAATTTGGCCTCACTACCCTAATCAAAAATGAATGGAAACCCGTAATTAACTTATTTGTCATTCAAAAACTGGGCCCATCTGGAGTAAGTACGCAATTTGTGTACGTGTAGGCTGTAAAAAGGTCATGGACATTTCATTAAGTGTCCTTGAAGAGCCATGGAAATAAACTGTCAATGAAAATGGGTGGGAACCCTGTGCCCAATAGTCACTTGTCCCTGGTCCGTCTTGAGTTACCGGTACACACAGCCCTGGATAATTCCTGTTTATTTTAGTTTGCCAAGCGGCGCTCGCCCCGTACCGCTCAGTTTTTCCAGTGACCGAAATCAAAACTGTGACGAAAACATGTGAATAGAGCAGTTCTCGGGCCTGTTTGCGTTGTGTGTGTGTGTGCTCACTCACTCTGTCCCTCTGTTGTATTTATGTGTATGTATGCGTGTGTGTATATGTATACACTGTCTGGTAAATTATTTTGGAAACCCTGGCCTTGCTCTTCTGCCTCCTCCGTTTCTCCTTGCCCACTGTTATTGTGTAAAGTGCATTCATGGCTGACCTCAGCGCTCACGCACTCGGGAACAGCTGCTGAATGTAAACAAGACGCAAAGCACCGACAAGAGCAAGCGTTTACCAACACAACAGCAGAAGAGCTATTTCGGTATCCGGGGTGACCCCGAGTGTGTCCATCTCACACAAAAACACATGTCATCCAGCATAAAAGCAGCTGAGTCACACACCCTGACGGGGTGAAGGAAGTGAACTTAACAGCACCGTGGGGCTGCATCTGACTAGATCAAACGCATCATATTGCGTGAAGGAAAGTTACTTCACTCAAAATAGAGAATAGAAGGATGACGCTGCAGTATTAGGTCGGTAGAGAGGCGTCCAGTAACTATTTACTGTACAGCAGCTGTGTAACTTCCAAAAGTGCTGTTTTTACGGAAAGCTTGAGATGATCTTGCCCTCAACCCAGCCCAAGGGAAATGTCCACAAACACGTACACACACACACACACACACACACACACATTGGAACACAAATTCTCCAAATGGCTTCCCTTACTGTAGTTACTGTGGATCAGAGTGGATCCCTCTCTCTATGGCCTGAGGACTGGGTGAAGGAAGTTGCTTTGAGAGTCTCCTGTGCCCTAAGCCAGGCTTAAAGGGATAGTTCGGATTTTAAGACACGAAGTTGTATGGGTTCCCTGTCAGCAACGTAGTGCATCAGCACTGACTTACCCCCGACAGCGTCCTGTGAGCCGAGATCCAGCCGGTTTTTGATCGTTTTTGATGCCGGACTATTTTCTTCAGCAAGTTTCTGGGGTCACGAAAGTAAAGTGTGTTTCTTCTCAAAACCATATGCGTTCAACAGAGTGATATATTTGCACCACAAAAACGTTGTCCAGCTGTCAGTAGCGCGCAGTGATAGGAATCGCGAAAAATAAGTAAGTGATAACGAGGTTTGAATTTTTCCTGGACAACGTTTTTGTGGTGCAAATATATCACTCTGTTGAACGCATATGGTTTTGAGAAGAAAAACACTTTACTTTCGTGACCCCAGAAACTTGCCGGACTACTTTCTTCAGCATCAAAAACGATCTAAAACCGGCTGGATCTCGGCTCACAGGACGCTGTCGGGGGTAAGTCAGTGCTGATGCACTACGTTGCTGACAGGGAACCCATACAACTTCGTGTCTTAAAATCCGAACTATCCCTTTAACATCACAGCTTAGACATCTACTGTATGGCACCAGGAAAAGGGGCCATGTTGACAGATGCCCAGTGGGCCACAGAGATCGACTTCCGTCAGGAAAAGAACTAGATGTCTCTTATATTGGCAAATCTCTAACTAGATCTCTAAACATTGGCGATAGATTTCCGTCACAAACACTCCATTCATCAGAAATTCAAACCAGAATGTGTTTGTGTTTCTACTGCAGTACACGTGACTCTTGTGTCAGGTCATTGAATATGATCTGATATCATGCTACCAATTTGTTTATTTATTGGCAACAGACTTAACACTGTATGTTACAAATACCTTCATCAAAAGTAGTAAATCACGAATCAAATATTTTATACATTTGATACAATAATTTCATGCCTATGTCAGTTTTATTCTAAAGCATGAACTGTGTTTTTAGTCTAAGAGAGAAGACAATTGCTGTGTTTATGTTGCAGGTTATATTGCAGGATGCTCTACACTCTTTCCTGTTGAGGTGTTTACATGTTTACACGTTAAACATGCACATCACCCAGGATCAGAGATTTACCAGACAAACTTGGGTATATATATTTTGTTATTCACTCTCAAACCTGTTGATCATATTGACTGCTCATTCCAAATGTTCAGGTCTAACAATCTCTTACCTGTGACCAATGACCATGAGTAGGTTATAAACTTTTCAGAGATTGTTGTAGGCCTACAGTATGTTAAAGTGTAGTGCACTAGACCATGTCCACAGTAAATAACCTAAATAGACAAACTTGATATACCTATATATATAAAGTTCACCTGTCGCTTCATTTGTTCCATTTGCGGCTACCCCAGTTCCCTTTGACTCGACTTGAGGGAAGTTTACACACCTAACCTCCCACAGCACGTCATTTGACTAGGCCGAGCAGGTTTCCTCCTAATAATTCCAGTATTCAAATGTTGTGTTGCTGCATGGAGGGAGCAGGCAAAGATATCAGATAGCGAGGCTGTGCTGCGTTGGTGCTCGGCGAGCGTGGCTGCAATCCGTTTCAGTGTTCCGCTGGGTCCCGGCAGCTCATGGCTGCGAGGGCGCCGTCAACGCCACGACCCTGAGACTGGACACACCAGGTAACGAAGGAGAGACATGAGGGAGACGGTGAGTCAACACGTTTTTTTTTTTGTTGATGTTTTTTGTCAAATAAGACGAATGGAAAGGGAAAGCTGGTACTTTGTCCCCAGTGGGAGAAGGTGATGGAGCTGGACTTTTAATCTTTAGCCCATACATTTCCTTTTGGGATGGGAGTGGTTGTGATCCGTGAAATGATATGGCAATATTGAGCTAACATGTAGGTCAGATAGTTGTATCTTGTGTAAACATCTCCTGCAACACCTTTCTTTTGTAGTAGTCGTAGAGTCAAAAACCTTGTAGCCTAGAAGCCCACGCAACTTGACTTCATAGTTTAATCTTTTGTTGACATTGTGTAATGAATCTACTGTACATAATTTAGCCTGAACTGATGTCACTGAACACAACGCACAATGACACCAATGAGTTCTTACTTCTCTGTTTAATATTTATTTCTCACACACTTACAGTACTATCACACTTACGAGCATCAACACATCACCCAAAAGTTGTACTGTATTTTCTGTTGTTACAGTGTATCTCGGACTAAATGCAGTTCCCAGACAGAGAATATGCTGGAATTACCTAAATTAAACTTATCCAACAACAATAGGAAAACATCATAAAAGTTCCTCTATGCAAAATACGGTCACAGTACAAGGCAATCAAATGCTTTGGGTTCGCCCTGCCTATACTGTCTTTGTGGTATTTTCAGGCTACAAGGACAAGGTGGCACCACACCATTCACTCTGTTTTTATGACAACAGCTGAAATGGGAAGTCACATAGAATTACAATCGCAAAACAAACTCCGCTTTAGAGAAGCAGACTTGTTATTGAAAGGTCGCCAATTCAACCCTCTTGGCCTGCAGGAAAACTGTGCGTGGTGAAGTGAATGATCAGTGCTCTCCCTCCCTCTACACCTGTGGCTGAAATGCCCTCGGGCAAATAAATAATAAATAAAGAGGTCAGATACAGAGGTCAGATACAGAGGTTGGATACAGTGTTCCCTGTGTGTGTGTGTGTGTGTGTGTGTGTGTGTGTGTGTGTGTGTGTGTGTGTGTGTGTGTGTGTGTGTGTGTGTGTGTGTGTGTGTGTGTGTGTGTGTGTGTGTCACCAATAAGGAACTTAACGTATACTCTACTGATATTCTATGAGCCCAGATTGAAGAGAAACGTTTTTACCTGGAATGCTTTTAATGATGCTTAATAGATGAAGTGATTCATTCATAGTAATCACCTTCGACATTCCCTGAGCATACGTACACCTAGGCTTACGACAGCAGATTTAATCAGTATGAAGGCTAACAGCTAGCAGTATTCACAGGCACTTTGTTAATACATACATAGTGATGGTTACATTTTAATGGTAGAATGCTTGTTTCTTGGTCTGCAACCTGCTGCAGTCAGCTAGCCAACCAAGCACAACCAGTACTACCTGTTGTGTAGGTGATGGGCATGTGATAGACAGTTAATGGATGTTCCTATTTTAGACACACATACACACAAACACAAATTCTCTTTAGATTGGAAATGTTCATTTGTATTCAGTCTTTATAATTTCATTATTTCATTAGTTTTATGGGCACATAAATACTTTAATTTATATCCAGTCTTTATATTTGTATTATTTCATTAGTTGTATGTGCACATACGTACTTTACTTTTTCTTTTGAAGAAATAGGTTAATTATTTAGTTTAAGTATTTGTTTCAGTTTTCAGGTATTGTGAGGAAAGCATTGATTTATGGACACTGAAAAGGGCAAGATGAAAAAATGCATCAAATATGATTAAATGAAAAAAACGAATTAATTCTAGATTATTTTTTATTGGTGTCTGTCAACAAAGGAAATATGGCCAGGACAAAGTGGGTTTTTTTTTAGTATTTGTGAAGGTTTTATTATATGTTGAATGACTCAGCAGTTTTACTTTGTTTCATATTTTTTAAAAATAGTTTTTACTTTTTATTTTAGTTTATGAAATGTTTTTCATAAACATTTTTAGTAGGATTTTTAATTTTGGTTGACTATAATAACTTTGCTCCACGCACACAGGCACGTTCATATCTTTTGATGTCGTCATTAAGGATGAATATTTTCCTCAGCTCTTAGATAAGTGCTCATACACACCACAGGAATGAACTCAGACGACTATCTATTGTTTACACTGCCACAGGAAGTCTTCTTACGTATCATCGTGTGTATATCATTAATCTCCTGTGGACGACTCCAGAGATTCTTTAAATAGCAACAATTTCTCACATTTGCGAAAGCTTTGGCTTGGTCATGCTGACCCCTGTTCTCACTGTCTGGACCCTTTCCAGAAAAGGTCACGAGAGACTTACAGCTGACATCCAGTCACGCACAGTCAGTCTTTCTATGTTTAAGATGGGAAGGGGGAAGAACGGCTTCATTAATCTCCCATCTACAACACACAGCGGGGGCTCATGGAATTTATTGTGATGGGGTCAGCACAGATGAAAGAGTGGACATGGGTAACGCAGAGCAGGGAGACATTTTATGACGCTGTACATACATTCTCAGACCTTTATTCACGTTCGGAAGCCCTCAAAAGCCAGTGTCTAACAACAGGAGAAGATTAGATATATTTATATATTTAATTAGATAAAAAAATAAGTTAACAATATACAACAGTCAAACAATATCTAAAACAATATACAACAGTCATTACAACTGCATCATTAAAGTGTCGCTTTAATATCACTTACACTACAAAGAGGTTTGAATGTGACATCCCTCAGAAATTGATACTGGACTAAGTTAAGAGTATTAAGACATTTGAATTACATTATCATTCACTGTGTCTTATTCCTTGTCATAAATAATGTGGCAGCACTGCTTTGCATTTCACTTTCAATGTTTCCACATAAAATTTGTGTATGACAGAGATCAGAGACAGAGATGTAATATTTTGTGGAAAGTCCCTTTAAACTACATTCCTGACTTTGTTTTTTTAAATATAGATATGATCTCCATTAAAAATTTCCATGAATATGAATAAAACCCACAATGTTATCTTGATAGAATGTATTTTTCAACAAGAACACTTTTAAATAAATCCAGTTTATCAACAGTCTGAAGTGTTATGTGAGGCGCCGTTCTGTTAGTCCATGCTCGTATTCTCTGCTTGAAAAGAGCGGGTAAGAAGCAAGACTCCAAAATCCAGACAATTCCAACTCAGTTCAAATAAACATAACATAACATAGATTCTATCTCATATTCACAAAATCTGTTTAAAGTGTTAGAAATGACTCCTGAGGCCAAGAACCAGAACAACACGAAAGTTGGAGATACAGTAGTGCTGGGTTTGAGGTTCAGTTTAGGGCTGATGGCTGATTGAGAGCAAGTATCAAAAAGAACCACCATGGTATGAGTTGGAAATAGATGATCAGTTTAAAGGGCATGAATAGTCGCTTGATCTCCAAGGTTGATGGATGTGATGTGACCTACCTGAACTAATGCCATTCTGAATTTGTGACATAAGAACTAAGACAAGCCAGTACCTGGATTATGTAAAACATGTCAATCTGCTCTTCAGTAGTATACCCACCGATAAGATTAGTATTAGCTTGGCTCCACAAACATCGCTGCTCCCTGATCCTGTTACGTAACTTAGCCAGGTTTATGTGGTCTCCTGGGTCTCCATACACAGATATTAAGTCAAATCTGAACCCAAGAGTCAATGACTGATAACAGCAAAAACTATAGGAGAAATTAATCCATTCTGCACAATCTCTCAGTCTTGACCACATTTCCCTCTAACAAGTTAGAGTGGACACCAAGAAACGTCACTTGCAATACTTTGCTGCTGATTGTTGCTGCTGCCTAACTAACATGTTGAGGTAAACTGTCATTTGACCTTTCTTCTCCGAGGTGTAATGTTAAATCAATGTAATTCACCACTGAATGATTCCTTATAAGAAACTTTATTTAATGGAGAAGTAGTACTGTGGGTATGAAAACATAACTTTAAGGCCTTTAAGGCCAGAGCCCAGCACTGTAGCTGCCTGGTGGTGCTCTAGATGTTGACTGCAGCAGAGATCTATGTGAAAAATCGCTGGTGTTTTCCTTTAATGCACACAGCCATTATCATCCAGTAAGTGGAGACCACATAGAAAATAACTGATCATTCTCTTGCTTTCTTCCTCAGATTAGAAGTGGTGTCATGCCTATGAAGCCACCTCTTCTCAGCTAAGAATCCCTTGTTCGCACACACACACACACACACACACACACACACACACACACACACACAAGCGTTCCCCCCACATCTAACGATGGACCCCGAGCCGGATCTCCCGCCCCCCTCCTCCGTGGACGACGAAGACGCCCCCGACCTGGAGTGTGCCATCTGCTTCAGCCAGTTCGACAACGTCTTCCGCACGCCCAAGATGCTCGGCTGCAAGCACACCTTCTGCCTGGAGTGCCTGGCGCGCATGAACGTCAAGTCGGCGCAGCCCAGCTCCATCCAGTGCCCGCTGTGCCGCGGCCACACGCCCCTGCCCAACCTCGGGCTGCCCAAGCTGGACACGGACTCCACCGTGCTCTCCTACCTGCCGGCCGCCATGCAGCGCGTCTACAGCATCCGCTTCAGCCGCAGCAAGGGCCGGCTGCAGGTCAAGCGGCCCAACGAGGGCGCGCCGTCCCTGGCCGCGCGGACGGTCAGCCACACGCTGGACGTGGGGCTGCCGGCCGGCAGCGGCGGCGGAGGAGGAGGAGGAGCCGGCGGGGAGGTGTCGGGTCAGGAGCGGGGCCGCGGCAGAGGGTGTTTGGCCATGCTGCGGAGGCAGGCGCAGAGGCCACCCTGCCGGGCCTGCATCATGGCCACCACCGTCCTGCTCATGGTGGTGCTCACCATCGTGGTCATCTTCCTCCTCTCGTCTCGACCGTAACGCTGTTACTCTCTCTCTCTCTCTCTCTCTCTCTCTCTCTCTCTCTCTCACTCTCAACAGTGAGACAGTGTCTCTCCCCAAGGGACGAGCAAAGACTTGCAATCCAGCATGTATGGTGATCAATTTGCCCCAGCATTGGAAAAACAGGACAGACGGATACAACTGTACCCGCCTGCACAGGGGCTTGCCATATTGCCATATACTTTTATCATGGACTGGTTGTGGAGAAATGTCATGTACATGCATCTATAGCACTTTTATTCCTAAAGCTAAAATGTTCTATTTATATTTCTTGAAATCGGCCATATAGGCCTGACTGAAAAGTTGTTCCGAGGGTGTCTTCTCCTTCAGGCTCTGGAATGATGGTGAAACTGAAACAGAGTATAAGGGTCTTTTTTTTATTGTAAACTGTGAAGTTCTATTTTGCTTACTATTAAAATATCTATTCTCAGACAGAGAAACAAAGCCGTTAAAGCTCATGTAAAGGAATGCCGGTAACACTCCATAATGAGGGTCCTTAATAGCAAACTAGTCATTAACTAACCCTTTGTTAATATTTGTTGATTGTTACTAAAATATCTGTTTTTTTCATCATTAATATTAGTAATATATAGCTATCAGTATGGGTCTCTCACACTGGAAATGAATGATCACAAGGTTCACAAAGATCCTGGATAAAACAAAATGGGCAAAGCTGAAAGATTTATGCGAAAACCACACAAAAGGTGATGCTCAGGTTCAGACAAAAATAGATGACTAATGAATTAATGATGACATTGACTTGTGGCAAATAGATATTTTAGTAACAATTAACAAATATTTACAAAGGGTTAGTTAATGACTAGTTTGCCATCTATTAAGGACCCTTATTATGGAGTGTTACCGCAATGCCTCAAAACACAGCAAAGGCTCTGGGTGCCTCTCATCCGGCTTTTATACATTCTCCCTTCCTCTTCGGGCCTCGATCCTCACTGATCTACATAAAGAATGATGGGGCGGCAACAATGGGATAGTCTATCCAGTTTTAGTTATAGATCAGTGGGAACGCCCCTCGAGGATCGAGCATCGAGGAGAGATGTTGAGAGGCACCCTCTGTATCACAGAGTATCACATGTATCACGTGACAAGAGTATCATGCATCACATGACCTGTGACCACATAGACAACTCACCAATAATTTCTTGTTTTCAGCTCTCTCCAGCTCTCTAAGAGCTTCCATGCAAATGACTGATTGCCGCTGTACACACATCCACAGTTACTTTTTTGCATGACTCTGACTATTTGACTCTCTCTCTCTCTCTGAAGAAGTACTTGAATGAATCTAACAACAGACATACAATGAATTATGATGAGCCCTTTCAATAGGACCCCCCCCCCACCCACACACACACACACACACACACACACACACACACACACACACACACACACACAATTAATGTTTTGTTTTCTTATGCCTTAACCATTTCATTTTTTTTTTTTCATTTCTGCTAAAATATTTCCCTTCATTATCATGCTAGATTTCATGTCAAATAGTTATTGGAAATGATCTTATTTGCATTTAGTTGTCATCATTGACTGATTGAAGATTGAAGATTTTAGACAATATGGACATATTTTTTGTCCACGAGGTGGCGTGCAATACTTTACAAATGTACATCGTAACTTATTCCAACTCACGACACACTTACGCAATGGAAAAGTACAGCATGCATGAGTGAGTCTTCAGACTACTGTAGAAGAGTATTTCAGAGAATACTGACGATTAAGGCTCATGCGATGACATATAATGTGGTATCGCGGCACTGTATGATCATGCGTCTGGGGATGTCCAGCTCAGTTTGGAAATTCATTCTTACGCAGGATGATGAAAAAATATAAGGAAGGAGCAGGAAGAGTAATTCCAACGTGAGCTTCCATTCAGGCTATGCTAAAAATGCGAGACAGCGTGAGTTGCTGTTGTCGCTTTAATTAGAGGCCAATATGAATTTTGGTAATTATTATATCGTATGAGCTTTAACTCGTGATGTAATGCGCGATGGACATAATAACAAAAGATTCTGACCCAGTCGATCGAACCGCAATGAGGTGTCAAGTGTTTTTTTACAGGTCAAGAAGCGGTGAAACCACCAGCGGAACCGGACGCTGAAAATGACCTCACTCCATAGCTCACAGGCCTACAGTGGCATAATTGTTCCCAGCGATACCCCCAAGTAAAGTCCACCAACATGGGAAATTTTTAGCGACGGGAAATGAGTACACAAGCTGTATGACTATTCCCTCCTAGACATTTCATCTTCATGAAACTCCGTCGACTAAGGAGCAGGGTGTTCGGGAACTGTCCCCGGGTTGTGACCTGTTGGAGCTGACCCCGGAAATATCCCCGGTTCTCAAAATGAATGTAGTCCTATTCTCATGTGAACTATTAATGTCTGTTCAAATTATTTTGTTAATTGCTCAGCCAGAGTATCCCACCATCATGGTTCTTATATTGCCTGGCTTCCTAGTGACCTAGTGGCAAACATTATGAGGAAAATAATCATGAGGACTGACATAAGACATATTACAGGATAATTATAATCACATCATACTTTCTCAGATATGGGTAGCCCAGACTGTCTTGAAAAAGGAAGTAATAGCATGTGCCTTGATTGTCATTATAATGAGGAAGATTAGTTGAACAACACAGGTGACCACTACTGTATATGGAGTGCTGAAATGTAGCCCACATTATTTTGGACCATTTCTGGACCAACTGTGAAACTAAGAAAATATGCTTTGTGGTGGTGAACTTATTGCATACTACCCATCTGTGTGTGCATGGTTAAAATCCTGAAGGGCAGTGCAAAATGGCTACAGCACAAATATTTCCATCCACAGATAAGAATAATGAAGTCTATCCTTGAATTTCTTTGCAAAGTGCACCAAATTGATTTTCCCTTGCAAAAGTATTGCGAAGGGAACACAAAAGTATTGCAAGGGAATACAAAAGGGATAGCCTACTAAAAATAAATTCCCACCTCTAAAAGTACCCGCCACGGTCCTCACGGTCCTCAGGGGCTCTGGATGCAGTATTTTGGACGTCTATCACCATACTAAGCTCAATCTTATAAGATTGCACATTAGAACGGGAAGGCTGCGCTTTGTTTCTACTGCACAAGAGGCGTGATCAATGGGCATCGTTCAAGTGACTCCGTACGCTTGGATAGTCCTTAAACCAATCAGACCAACTATTGGATAAGCTAGTTTCTGATTGGAGCTAAGGGTTCTGGCAGGAAACAGAGGAGATAGATGTGCAGGTTTCCACCCTGAGCTGCAGGGCGAAACCCAAATTCGCTGGATGTTCAGGCAGAATATTGGAAATGAAACTGCACTGTACTAGCCTGGAGACGAGGGTGGATCAAACTATTCCAGATGGAGGACTGTAGGGAAAAGAAATTAAGCGGAATTATGTAGACAGGCACTGTAGCCTACTGCATTGTGCTTCAGAGCTGCAGTTATTTTTGTAAGGGTGCAACATTTTCTAAAACAAAAAAAAAACAGAGCTTCTAGCTTGTAGGACTATCTATCTGTAACTTTAGCTTTGGTTGACTATAACCTCAAATCATTATCACTCAAAAGCTTGAGCTGAACATGTTGCACTCCTAGCTCAAAAGAAGTAGTCAGAAGTAGGCCATTGCAGCCACATTCTCACATGCACTCAAATTGTTGTCAATGCTACAGAGCAGAAAACATAGCCTATTAATCACTGCTGAGTGAGTTCAGTTCAGCTTTTGAGACACAAATATGGTGGCTGTCAAATGTTGGGTAGTCATGTGTAGACAACAACAAGGGATAGAAAACAGCACTGTCCAACCAAGAGCTGGACGTATGAGCCACCCCAATGAGTGAAATTTGGTGGCTCTGCCCACACATCCAACACCAACATGACGTGACATTTACTTTCTGAACCTGCCTGTGAAAACTGCCCTGCACAGTAGGGGTCACTGGGCGTAGCCAATCTCCTGTGGCCAAGGGGGTTATCCCAACACAGTGAACTCCTCTTTGTGCAGCTACGAAACCTTTGTTTGAGCAGGGCCTGAGAAAAGAAGTGGCTACAAGTTCCTGAAATTAATTGGTGTGTGTGTGTGTGTGTGTGTGTGTGTGTGTGTGTGTGTGTGTGTGTGTGTGTGTGTGTGTGTGTGTGTGCGTGCGCCAGAGACTGCTCCTGGGGTGTATTAGCACAGACTGTTTGCTGGTGCAGAATGAATCACCCTGTGGCAGTACGTGCGTAGGGCCGCTTCTCTTTGGCCATCATGGGAACTTGGCTTCAGAGTTGTGGATGTCACTGCACAGTCTTATGGCCGTTCCGTCCCTTTGCCGCTGTGATTTAAAGGACGTTTTTTTGTCTCATCGACAACAAAAGTCTAACTGGGAGTGAAGAGTTCAGTTCAGTTTCACAAAGCAAGGGGGATTTGTCGGGGATGAGGTGGGTAAGGCTAGGTGCTGTCACGCTACGCCGGAGCCCTTTCGCTGAGCGCTTCCAACAAAGGGGTCAATGCACTCAGATAGCCGTCCTTTCATCTGCGACACCCCATTCACAAACAAAGCCTCTCTGACTCATCCAGATCGCCCCCGCGCATGTGTGTGTGCGCTCGCGTACGTGTGTGCGTGTGTGTGTGCTGTATGTGTGTGGGTGTGTATGAGAGAGAGAGGAGGGGACAGGAGGGGCAATGCGCCACTGCCAACATCACAGGCATCATATTACAGCCAGGTATTCAACAGGTATTACCTCAGGTGGTGATTAAGCATTCAAAGGGTGGGCACACTCATGTTTATGCCGGTGATAATGTGTCTGTTGCTAGGTCACCTATGGAAACATCCACAAATGGCTCACAAGCATACTTTAAGATAAAACCACACCCTTGTACCTGTTTCTCTTTCATCTATGCACTGTATGTGGGTATGTATGTGTGTATGACGTATGAATGTATATATGTAATGTAGTCTATGTATTTATCTATTTATGTCTGTCTGTCTGTTTATCTTACCAACACATTACATCCCCCACCACACCTTCATTTTTCCAAAACATTCCTGCCTCACCCCCACCCCCACCCCCACCACCACCACCACACACACACACACACACACACCACACCCACACACTCCCCCCCAGGAAAACCAGCTCTGTCCCACATTTTCCCGCCTCACAGATCTTACAGTAGACTACTACGTAACTCAGCTCAGCTGAGGGCTATATGACACTCACTGTAAGCCAGGAACGGAAGTCAGACTCCCATTTCTGTGTGAGTAAACAAAGCCAAAGGCATTTTTTAAATAGGTCTTCGGAGGCCCGCGGGGACCTGCGGGGACCTCTTGGGGCCCCGGGGGAGTCCCCAGTGGGCTACCCAACCCCCCAACCCCTCTCTTCCTGTAATCAACAAGTTCATGGTGCCCAGCAGACCGTAAGAGGGGACACCACCATCTTTGTTGTCTCCGCTGGGAAAAGAACAACCATGGCACGGGCTAGGGGCACTCCTCTAGGTAAGGGGGGTGAATGGGGGGGGGGGGGGGGGGGGGGGGCAAACAGAGGACAAGGACGCTTCCTGCTGTTTAATTGTCCTCAATGTTGAATCAGGCGTGGTTGATTCACTTGAGGTCTTCGGCAGAATCGCAGCATCATACCTTACTAGAGAAATTGCTTCATATGTGAAAGTTTTGTTTCAGCAAATGCACACGTGCCGACACACACGCACGCACACACACACACACTCTCCTTCTCTCACCCCTATGCTGTAATTCTCGATCTTTCCAGTGAGAGTCAACACTGGATCATTGCCCAGGACAGGATTGTCACTGACATCCAAACAGATGCACCCTAAAGAGCACTGCTCTGAGGGGATGGCCTGTTTGTCTGCCAGCTGCGCTGGAAGCAAACAGCCAGAAGGCCTCCTTTCGCTATGTGAGGGCAAAATGGCCGACCACCACAGGCCTCTTCAGGGGGAAGTTATAATGCAAACACTGCATCCAGTTCACCCCCACAAACACCACACCGGAAGTCTTGTACAGAGGCACACCTGACGTAAACACATTTTAAGCGTGTTTACAGAATGCAAAACCTGGCAAGTGAGCGAGAGAGAAGGAGTGGATGAGAGAGAAAACGGAAAAGAGAAAGACAGTAGGACAGAAAGGAAGGCAGGAAGGAAGGAAGGAGGGAGGAAAGAGAGATTGAACGAGAGCACGAGAGATAGATCGATTGCAGAGGTGGAGCTCTGTGCGGGTTCACAGGGTGACAGAAGAGTGAGGAAGAGAGAGGGTGGAGTGATCGAGAGAGTGTGTGGAGGGGGTGGACGACACACTGGTGAGCCCTGGCCGATCTGCAGGAGCTGCCTGTGGTGGTTTTCTGGAAGAGTGCATCTGTGTCACCTACTTTTTGCCCCTGGCAGAGGCCTGCTCCTCCGATTGACGGCAGAAGCAGGGGCTGTGGACACTGACCATCGATGCCAAAGGTAGGCGATTTGGCTATAACCCCTCCCTTCGTTTAGCGCTCACTCAGACCGCATCCCTTCTGCCACTTGCATGTCGCTCCCCAAGCTCATTTTCACTCATTCCGTATCTTCCGTAAAATTCTGTGGTTGCATGTGTATTGTTATCAGTGGTAATATCCTGAATACCCAAACGTTAACCTTTGACTCATACAGTGACTACACTACTGGCTGCTTTGACATTTGATTGTTTAGAAGCCCTTCGGTGCTCCGTGTTTGAGTGGGACAGACACACATAAATTCTTATTTATAGCATTTCAATTATTCTTATTCTGAAGCATTTGTTTCAATATTGTGTCCTCTATTTCTCACATACTGTGTTCTGACATTTGCTCCTGTTCCATGTAAGAGAAACTGTCCTGTAACCCATTTCCATAATGAACACTCAGGTTTGCATAACTGCCCACGCAGAACATCTAGTACACTGTACTGTAGGTCTTCAAAGACTCCAACTGGCTTCATCTAAGGTCAGACAAGTATCTATATCCTTTACCTGTTGATTCCATCACATTTACTTGTGATAACTCATGAACTTACTTCGAGGCAGTGAACACATCACAGAAATGACTTTGTGGTAAATAGGCATACTGTACAACCACACTTTCAAAAATTCAAATTGAAAGGGAACTAACTTGTTGACCTACAGTAACATTGTCCCTATACAGTACCTTACGTTGTGCCGCCATGCAGTTGAGCACAGTCAGCTCTTTCTCTGGTGATATATGGGAACTTTGTCATCGTTGTTTGCTTACCAGAACTTTTGAATAGCTACTTCCTGTTTTATGCTGTTCTAATTCGATCATATCTGAAACACACTTCCTCAATTCATCAGATAACAACTCCATAAAAGACAAAATGTATTTCAGAAAGTGCCTCAAAGCATGCACTTTTGGCAGTGCATAACCTGATGATAAAATGTAATGAATCTATAAAAGTTTGTTTATCAAATTGATGCAGGAAAAATACCAGCTCTGTACACATGTTTTGCCATCCTCTTAAGTAATGGGATAACTATGTGACAAATTTCCCCAGCGTGCAGCACAACAGACAAAGTGGTTAGAGCTAATAACGAGAAGGAGAAACACAAATTCCTCCTGACTAATTTTATTGGCTGCGGCAGTGGATCCAGGCCAGAAAAAATGTTATGAGTGCAGGAGAGTCTGACCTCAGGCCTGTGGAGAAGTCAAGGGGAGTTCACCACGGTGGGTTCCTAGGAGCTATAGCGCATGTGCACCGCAGCCACGGAGACGAGTATGTGGAGGGCTGGGATGGATGAGAGAGGGTTCAGACGGAGGGTTGTTATGACAGCAGGGTCACCCAGGGGCCACAATAAAGTGCAGCGCAAGATTCAAAAGAATTATAAACCGATGTCTTGCCTGGGGTACCGCATACATGCAAAGTCTTTCTATCCATCTCTCGCTCTCTCGCTCGCTCGCTCACACACACATAGTTCTCTCACTGCCAATACCAAATCTTAATGATATCTAATTAGGCTCAGTGCTCTACTTGCCAGTTACAAGTCTGAAGTAAGACATCTTGTCTGTGCCCCAGGCTCAGTCACGCACATTAGATGATAAAGAAGGTTAAGAAAATATTCTACATCATATGCAAAGCACAGCTCTAATGAGTTGTTATTACAGTAGCTTTCCCAGCAGCAACAGATTTATTGGAAAATGATTAAGTGCCGCACAATGCTTCATGTTCTAAAACATATTACTGGCGAGAGATTTAAGATTTCAGTCTATCAGGGCAAAACAGATTGGACGCCAAACCAGAGTCAGCTCTGATTTACATCCAGTCTCTCACACACCGACATCTTTTTTGTACAGATGAGAGACAATGAGTTGTCCAACGGGGGACTGGAGAGCCCGGCCGACGAAGAGGAGGAGGGGGAGGAAGAGGAGAAGGAGATCACCGTCCCGAACCCCTCCAGCCCCACGCTCTTCTCGCCGCAGCTGAAGGCCATGATGCGGATACGGAACAAGTACCAGGCGCTGAAGAAGCGGCGCATCAGCGCCAACAGCGCGGCGCCGGCGTCCCCCAGGGCCAACGCGCCCGAGGTCTTCACCTTCGAGCAGCTGGCGGCGCAGAAGAAGAAGAGGAGGAGGAAGTCCCGCGTGCTCTTCCCCAGCGACAGCCGCAAGTTCCTGCCCAAAGAGAAGGAGAGGAGTCGCGCCAAGCCCTTCCTGATCCTCTTCAGCATCATCGTCTTCCTCCAGGTGTTCATCTCCCCAATGAATGTTGTAATCCATACTGCATTAAAATACAGTTCGTACAGCACTCCTTGCTAAAGGAGTTCTGTAATACTGTATATATTACAGTATTATATATATGTGTACAGTAATTTCCTGCATATAAGCCGCATTGTGTATAAGCCGCAGGACAGTGTTTTATGCACGTTAAAAGAAGCAAAACCATATTAACACCATATTAATTGCCTTCCTGTATTAACCTCATAGCGGAAAACATTTAGCAAAATCAATGTATAAGCCGCGGCTAATAGTCGGGAAATTACGGTATATATTCTTGATCTATCTATCTATCTATCTATATCTATGTATCTGTATATGTACTGTATGTGCCATTTTGTGTTGTATAGGTTTACAATGCCATTGAGAACCTAGATGACCACGTGGTAAAGTATGACCTGGAGGGCTTGGAGAAGACCTTGGGCAGGGAGGTGTTCGGCCAGAAGCGAGGCGTGGAGACCCTGATGGAGCACCTGCGAGACTACCTGTCCACCTACTCCCACAAGCGACCGCTGGCGCTGTCCGTCCACGGGCCCAGCGGCGTGGGCAAGAGCCACCTGGGCCGCCTGCTGGCGCGCCACTTCCGCTCGGTGGTGGGCGACCAGCTGGTGGTGCAGTACTTTGCCCTGTACAACTGCCCGCCGTCGGAGAGCCCCGGGCAGTGCGCGGCGGACCTGACGGCCCGCGTGGCCCAGGTGGTGGCCCGCGCCGAGGCCGACGAGCGCGTCCCGGTGGTGGTGCTGGACGAGGCGCAGGCCATGCGGCCGCCCGTGCTCGACGCCCTGCTGGAGCTGCTGCGGCCCGACCAGAGCAACGAGTTCCTCAACGTGGTCTACGTGCTCCTCGGCAGCCTGGGCCACGAGGAGATCGTCCGCCACGTCCTCCAGAACTCTTCCTCCTCCTCCTCCTCCTCCTCCTCCTCCTCCAGCTTCTGGAAGGGCCAGGAGGACGACATGGAGGACGTGATCCGCGGCAGCCTGGCCGAGCAGCACCCGCTCTGGGCCGAGATGGACGTGGTGGCCCTGACGCTGCTGGAGAAGAGCCACGTGGTGGAGTGCTTCCTGGAGGAGATGACGCGCGAGGGCTTCTACCCTGACCTGGGGCACGTGGACCAGCTGGCGGGGGAACTGTCCTACTACTCTGCCGGGGGACGACAGTACTCACAAAATGGCTGCAAGCAGGTGGTTGCCAAGGTGAACCTTCTGTGAGCGCAGCCATTTTAGTATGCATGCATCTGTATGTGCCTAAGGTATATATTTATATATATATATATAGTGTGTGTGTGTGTGTGTGAGAGAGAGAGAGTATACTGTATGTCTCTGCCTGTGTGTGTCCAGATGTACCTCAATGTTAATGTCAGTCTTTTTAATCTCATGACACAAATTATATAATGGCCATTGACATTCTATTTTTGACAGCGAGCTTCAATTCATGTATTTTTTTTTTTTAATTCACAAATGTGTTATTGTTATTAAACATAGCAACAGAATTACCTTGGCCTCTGACGTATTCCTTTCAGTAAGCTTTACAATGGTTGGGCTGGGGGAATGAAATGCAATGGGTGAATTCATTTATATAGAATACTGCAAGTTCATTCTAACTGGAGTTGATGTGATGTGTTTTGTTGCTTGTTTTGTGCTTGCTGTGCTTTTGGCACTGTCGTGTGAGGCGTCCATCAATCTTGCTTGTTGTTTGGTTCACACTCGCCCCTGATATGATTGACACTTCAGACTCGGGCTCACCTTTCTTTTCGCAGGTCATACAGAGTACCACGCCTACTGTGATCACTGAACTTTTGGTTACAGCTCCAGGTTGCCTTAGCCTCCGAACCAAAACATTTTGATAGACTAGCCTATTCCCTCACCTGCATCAGCTAAAAATATTCCCCATTGAATTCCCACATGGCCTTGAGACAAATGAAGGAGACACAGTGTGTCACGCGATAGGAGTACCTAGACTAATGGATTTGGACTGCATGAACTTGTTGGCAGAAGACACAGACCACACTGCCTTGAGAAACCAAAAAGTGAACTCTTTATGAAGATATCTGTTTAGAAAAGGTGATACGCATCGGTGCTTTTTAAAAGGGTTTGTAAAACTGATGACTTTGTAGTTTTAGACATCTAACTTCTTCATGAACTGTGGCAGAGGTAAGAGGTAGACTGCTGCTGGTTCACTGGATAAATATTTATATTCAACATACAAATTAGTGGTAAAGATGTGGTACACCTCAGTGCATACTATAATAACATATCACGCTGTCTTTTTTCAAATAATTATTATAATCGTAATTATTATAATTTATTTCGATTTAATTATTATACCTTGGTCAACCACATAACATAAACATTGAAAATACAATCACCAAAGCAGACACTAATATGACGTTATTATCATATATTACGTAACACATATTGGTTGTATTATTCATTATATATACATTGTAATACAATAACTCATTCATGCTTAATTTCTTGTCAGATAGGCACGCCAATCACAAGAACCACTCCTTTTCTAGCACTTTCCAATAAACTATTGTTGCCATGACTGTCAGCTATTGACAGGTAACAGCAGCAGCTGACTAACTTTATTTATTCACGTAGTAGTGATAGTAACACACGCACACTCAAGGGCTGGAGGCAAACATCAGTCAGAGTATGTGCCTGTACATACGTACACTAATGTGTACATGGACACAACCTATGTTACCAAGCCTCTAGCGACAAGAAAAAGGAAAATTACAGTCAAAATAAGTGACATGTTTAGCATGTCAAGGAATAATACAGAGTGCAGTGTAGTGTCGTAGTACCTACACACCTAGTGTTGCAGTTCTTACAAAGTGTCTTTAGGCCTCTTAAGAAGAAGGGTGGTTGATGTGGAAACATGGGAGGTCAAGAAACGAAACAGAAGTGGTTGGTGTGGAAACACACTCACAGAGGGTCAAGGGAGGAAAAATACAGAAGTGTTATAACAGAAGAGGTTAGAAAGGCAGTTGCCATGTTTGCCTAATGTGTATAATTGCTTGATTGCGTGCAGAAAACGAGCAAGCTGCCATCCAAATTCCAGCCCCCATCAAAGGGAGAAAAACATTCTTCGAATTTTTTTTTTCTGCGGTGAGTTACTTAGCAGTGCCCGATGGGTGGAGAACACTTAGCTCCGACTGAGCTGATGGGCTGACAGTGAAAGGGGTCGGCCCCACAGTTTTCACTCCCTGACTCTGTCAGTACGGAAGTTGTTCATTCTTTATACATGCTACTCATCTCTTACTGTTCAAACAAATCCAACGTAAATGCAGTGACTCTGAGTGAGTTTGTACACACAAAACACACAAAGAAGAAAAAGTGACTGTCACAGTGAAGCACGCAAGTGAACGCAACAACAGTGCAACACGTGGCTGTGTTTGTTTTGAGTGTGTTTTGTGCGCAGGGTGCACTTGTCTTGGGAGGGAGGTGTCTGCATGTTTGCAATAGAGGCGGTCAGAGCTCAACCGGCGGCGGCCACTAGATAACCACGGGTGTAAACACGCGCACAAAACAAGATATCAAATATAACTGAGTCACAGCATTCCTTTGTGGGGAGGCATGCAGGCCGACCCTGTGCACAGTCCATGACCTCGATGCCCTGGTAACTTGCATGGTCATGCTTGTTTTTAATCTGGAAGTGTATCGAATCCTATGCAAGGAATGTACAGTACCAATGTGTTTGAACCCTATACTGTACTTTCTCAACTATTAGCCGCAACTTATTGCTTTTGCAAATTTACCTCAGCTATGAGGTTAACATGGGGGCAGTTAATTAAGCAATAAGCCCTGAGAGGCCGTGCTATATAGGCTACTGTATAACATACTACGCGAAGCGGATAATACACAGGAATTTACTGTACAACCCTTACATGTGACATGGCTTTCAGTTTTGTGCATAAAAACACGCCTTTTTATGGAAGTGATTATCAGCACAGATTAACAGTGATTACATGTACAGCTGTTAACATTGACTCATCTTCAAAAAGTGCAGCCCTTTCTAATTTGACTGTTACACACTGCAGGTTCTCACACCTCAAGAAGGAACCACACCATGGTTAACCATTTTGTCCCCATTTATTGAATATTTTACATATTGTTTGGATGATGCACTGCTCAAGTTGTGGTTTTGATTGATCTAAGACTCAGGTCAGGCAGGTTTGTGATAGCTTTCACAATCGTTAGACAAATCGTTGAAACTATGCCAACTTACATCAAAGTAGTTTATGCAAGTGAAGTCCACCACACCAAGCACCACACCTTGGTTCTGTGGAGCAAGACATACAGTAATACTCGTTTTCTCACATACTGAGAGGACAATTCACTTAAAAGAATGTGACTTACATCTTTTTTCCTTACTGTAAGGGACAGTCAAGCGGGTGTCAAAAAATTGTGCTTTCACTGACTACAGCTTTCACGATTTCAAATCTTTAGTTCTAGTATTTTTTGCAGTGTATAGATAGAATGAATGTTAATTCACTTCAAAAAGCTTCACATCTGTCTACAATAAACATGTACTGTACTTGGGCTCTACTTTTACTGTACTCAGTTCAAAACCTCCTGTGCACTTGAAGTGATCTCAGACAACTCTGGGTGAATCTGGGCATGCCGTTACATCTGCTGAGCATCAAGAGGCTCCCAGCTTAGCTTCCAGTCATCGTGCGTGCTAGCGACGGCTGGCCCAGACAGAGTGCCATGCGGTGCTCCCCGTTCCGTGCCGAGGAGCAGACACGCGCCCAGACGCCTAATGGCTGTGCTGCCGCGCGGCTGCCTGCCTGCGGTCGGTGGGGAGCGTTGCTTTCTGGGTGTGAAAAGGTCGTTTCTCTGCCTCTAAATATAGATGGCACAAAACATGACCTGGGAATGTGAGGGGCGGAGGCAGGGCGAACTTCAGGTGAGGCCCCGGGACCCTCCCACTTCTCGGCTATTTAAAGATGCTGCGGTGCCAAAAGAAACCAGGTGAGCACAGAGCCAGGCTACTGTCTTAAAAGAAGTCAGACGCTAGAGGTAAAAGCCATAGAAGAAGAGCAAACAAGCGAGCAAAAACACCTTCAGAACTATTTCAGAAGAGCTTCTCATTTCGAGACAGCAAAACAACAGATCGAGACCCACTGCAGGTCTGCTGAATGACAAAAGAAACACGAGTCTTTACACGGAGAGAAGCTCATTTAGCTGCAGTTGAAGCCATTTCGTCATGTGTGCCACAGAGTCCCATCCTTCCCGCTGCCAGACCCTCCAAGCGGAGCCCCGAGATGCCAACCCGGCGGCGGCGGGGCGCTTGGAGAGGCCCTGGGCCACCCCTCTGCGCCCGCGCACGCGCCGCCGCGTCCTCTACCCGCCGCTGGTGCGCCGGACCCTGCCCACGGAGCGGCCGGACCCGGCGCGGCGCTGGCTGCTGCTGCTGTCCGCCCTGCTCTTCCTGCAGATCTACACGGAGGAGGTGCCCTGCTGCACCTGGGACCCCCTGCAGGGGGGGGACGTCGCCGCCGCCGCGGACCCCCAGCAGCGTCCCCTCCACCACCACCTGCAGGAGTGCGAGGCCCTGGCCCAGAGAGGGGACCTCCTGCAGCGGGGGCCCGCCGTGGGGGAGCTGGACTCGGATCCGTGCTGTGAGCTCAGCGGAAGTCTGCCCACCCAGGCGGAGCGCGCCGGAGCCTGACTTTTCCTGACTGACTGACTGGAAGAGGCGATTCACAGGCTTTCGGTAATAGCGGGGCCTCTCTCTCTCTCTCTCCCTCTCCCTCTCCCTCTGTCTGTGTGTGTGCATGTCTGTGTGTGTGTGTGTGTGTGTGGTGTGTGTATGTGTGTGTGTGTGCTGCAGCCAGATGAGGGGAGTAGAAGGGAGGGTAGAAAAATTCCAGCTGTACACAGCTCCGGCTCGAGCCGCCTCGGCTGCAGTTTGCAGCGAGGCTCCCAGCCGCGGCCCGTAACCCGATCCCCCCTTTGACGTCACAGGGCCGGTGGAAAGGGAAAGTGTTTGTGTCGGAGGGCTGGAAGGCGGGTTGTCAGACAGCCCCGTCTGCTGTCATGACTCACAGAAAAAAGAAAACACTGGAGGATCCCCCAGCGAACAAGGGGCGACGTGAGCACTCGGCTGACTCGGCAGTGCGCGTCAGTGTCTAACTATATGTCTCAGTCGCTCCAGAGCATGCGTAATGCGCAGAGGCTATATAGACAGTGCTTTTAATGTCTAGCTTTGGTGAGCTGGCAAATAAAGCAGAAGGGGGGAGACCCACACAGATACCATGAGTCAGTTTCCCGACTCTGGTGTGGAGGTTTCCCTCTGTATTTGTTTTGTTTTTGTCTGTAAACAGTCTGTAAAAAAAGTGTATTGTGTGTATATGTATATAAAATGTATATAAAAACGATTAATGTCAACAAAGGTTAATCATTGACCATGTTTTCCTTCTTGAGAAAAGAATGATTAAATAAAAGTCTTCATACTGTAACTTCACTGTGTTCTCAAGGTTTTTTTTTTATTAAAGGAAGAAATCGGATCGTATAATTAAAAGTTATAGCTAGCGAATGAAATAAATCTTTGAGAAAGACAGAGTGGGAAGAGAGACAAAGAGAGACAGAAGTTGGGGAGCTACAGTATTTGATGTAGAAATGAGTGATACACGTGTACAGTATACCTCTGACACAATCACACCTACACCTACACACAAAGGTATGACCGCGGGAACGCATCACCCACAGATCACTACGGTGAGGTTCATTAAGTAATGTAAGGAATGTGCGTCAGTATCACACAAGTGTCTCCGACATGACTGTCACGCTGAGAGGATACAGACACGCCTTCCGGCAATGAGCTCATGGTCTGTCTACTGCACCATGTCTTTCCTAATCCGTTAAAGGAGGGGTGGGATAACAGCAATTCTAAAATGGATAGTTCCAGTCGTTGATTAAGGTTGGCTGAGTCGTGTTCGATGCCGTTGTAAAACCAAACACAAATATACACCTTGAATGCGTTTCGTTCTATAGTAATGCGCTACCACAACTTACACAAAAGTTAGAGTAGCTGCATCCAAATGTTGCTTGACAACCATTTAGAGGAAATATTTCTTGGTGAAGAATATTATTTAAGAATAAATCGTTACATTTCTCGTTGCTGTTTTGTGAAATTTTGCCAGATATATGTAACAACCATTTCAGAGAAGCAATAAGCCACTGGAGTCCGTAGTGCACACTGATTTTAATAGGGGTGTGCTTAAGCAATAAGCCCTAAGGCTGTAGTTTACACTGATTTTAGAACAGCTAAGGCCTGTTTTAGGCACTCCGCTTGCGGGTCGTGGCTAACAACGCCCTTAGCTGTTCTAAAATCAGTGTAAACTACAGCCTTAGGGCTTATTGCTTAAGCACACCCCTATTAACTTTTATGGTCATTTTTTGTACCATGGATTGGGACATGACTTTATCACATCACACAAACAGAGTTCCCATCAGAACCTGCAGCGGATCTGACACGACATCACGTATGACATCAGGAGCAGGTGAAAACTAATGGCTCATCAGTACAGCTCATCACACCTGTCTCATCGTTGTGTGAATGAACTAACCACACACACACACACACACACCTGTAAAAAGACCTCACAAAACACCTGCTTCAGGAGCTACAGTACACTCACTGTTTTGACACCCAGCCACATGCATACACCTTACATGGCAGTAAAAGCCTCGCTCAAGCTGTCTGAAGTGGATGTGAGTCCTTATCAGCCGTACTGTTTGTCACCAATATTGACTCACCTCAACTGCTTCACTGCCGTGTTCTAATGATAATGATCTGACTTGACAAGTGTTTTTGTTTTCTTTTACGTAGCAACGTCTTAGCAACTATATGCGTGCACCTATAAACTACACTGAGCTTCTTTTCAAGATGCTACTGGCCAGCATAGACATACGAATTTCGCCTTGAATTTCCCCTTGGGGATCAATAAAGTACTGTAACTATCTATCCATCTATCTATCTACGATACGAAGGGACAGTTACCAGTTAGATATTTAAGTTATTAATCCAAACAAGATAAGGATTACACTGAGTGTGATTGGTGTGGAAAATACTTGACACTAATACTGATTTACAAAGAAAAAGAAAATTGCCATGTGTCTAAGACAATTGACCCAATAAACAAACATACTGTCACTTCAGGTTTTTCAAGATTTCAAGTTCAAGTTTAATAAGGTGGTGTATATGTTAAGTATTTATGTGTGTGTTATTTATGCGTATGTTTGTGTGTGTGTGTGTGTGTGTGTGTGTGTGTGTGTGTGTGTGTGTGTGTGTGTGTGTGTGCGTGTGTGCGTGTGCGTGTAGATTAGGCAAACTGTGAATTCAAGAGAAGTTTGACCTCTTTCAATCAGTCAGCAGTCTCCTTTTAACTGAGCTCTCTTACATACATATTACACAATATGGTAATATGTCATATACAGAACGTAGCTTTCCTCTGAACCCAAAGGTTACTTTCTCAACACTACAAAAAGCTTACAAAACGTCATCAATGGCATCTAAAATCTATATATTCCTCTACGTTCGCTTATGGAATGCACATAAGTGTGTGAACGGTTAAGCGCGAGCTATTCCTTTGTTTAGATGGTTGAGAAATCTTAAGCCAGAAGGAAATGTGTCCATTTGGTTTTGTTAGAATGACTACCTGACAATGGCTTTTGATGTCATTCGCCCTGAAGGGATAACTCCTGTTGACACATCCATTGTTGAACTAAAAGGGTAAATATTCCCATGTAAAGGAAATACGATACCTTTGTCTTTGTCAAACTAAAGGGGTATTTACCAAAGTGTTTCTAAAAATAGGAATACTGTTTCTATTCTGAGAAGAATTTTTTTTTTATAAGATTACTGTGTACAGAGATGAGACTTTTGAAATGTCTCATTTGAAACTGTTTGATGTATATCAGTGTTGTTGCTGATATTTTGTTGGTATTGGTGTGTGTGTGTGTGTGTGTGTGTGTGTGTGTGTGTGTGTGTATGTGTATCGTTAGCTGAGTTTGAATGTGTGAAACAGTGTGCATACTGCATACTGATGTGCATGTGCATGTGTGTGTGTGTGTGTGTGTGCGCTCGTGCCTGTTATACTCTTGTAACTGCCTGCAGATCAGAGTGCCCCCTGTTGGTGGCCCTGAGTACACCACGCTGTTTGAGAGCACTGATGATCTGCACGTACACCCCATCCCTGGTGCCAGATGCCAACCAATCCCAGGGCTGCAATTGATTGGGAATTATATCACAACAATGACCCACATCTCCAAAGGGCTGTCGCTGATTCCTGATAATGATCACATCTTTTCATGCTGTCACTCTCAATCTACGGACAGGCCCTGGTTCAGTGGAAGCATATGAGGCCATACGCCGCGTCATTCAGTCCATATGGTCTGTGTTGCCATCTATAGTGAATCACAATAAGTGAAGAAACTGATGAAGAGGAAAGAGAGGTAGCATACACCTGCTCTTCCCATCATTTCTATCGCAAAACAGGTTCTTCCTCGCGTGTAACTCTATATATGCGTGCCACCAGTGGCTGTTTCTCACCAAATACCTGTGAGATTTGCAAGCAACCTCCAAGGCACACACACTATATACATGCCAACAGTGGCTATTTCTCACCAACACTTGTGAGATTTGCATGAAACTTCTAAGGCACACGCACTGGCATGCTGCCAGAAATGCCACCTGGGGTTGCACAGTACCTAACAGAATGCGGGCAGCGAAGACTCCCTTTGCAGGCACTCTCCTTTTTTGGCCATGTTCCCAGACTGCCCTGTGGTTCCCAGGCAGTTGGGTGCAGTCATACGAATGGTTCTCACACCGCACACATATCTGGCTAATGGCAAGGGGACCAACTCCTTCCTTTTGAAGATGTGCTTTTAGGAGGGTGACACACCGGCAGTGAATGCAGTCGCATTCTAAAATAAACACTGCACACCTCGAGAAGGCATTCCGAGAGAGAATGTCTATCACGCCCAGGTGGCCTTTACTCAGACTGCCTTACAACAGACACCAACCAGACAGGAGTGGACATGGGAAAACGGAAAACGGCAACATCTGATTGGACTAAACCAGTCACTTGCCCAGTCATCTAGAAGGCCCACCCTGACTTCACACAGACAGAATCCTTTTGATGGGTTTCATGAGTGTCTACTCACATTTGCACACTAGGAACACATTGACTAGTCGTGGAGTGCATGCCCCCCCCCCCCCCCCCCCCCCGACTCACTTACACTATCCCTCATCAACAGTCCAGCCAAACAGAAACGTGCACTTTCTGTGTGGGCTGCCTATCTGTGGTATGGAAATGGGTAACAGGAATTTACTCCTCCTCCTCCTCTTAATCAAACAGTAACTCTCTGACCTTTTCCTGCAAAGGTCCAGAAAGTCATGCATGCAGTCATCAGGCATTCAGACAGTCTGGATTTGAGTGAAATTTCTCCCTGACTAGGACTACTGTATCTGACAAAGACTTTACAATCACTGCATGCATTCTGAAAAGGAAGCTGCATTGAAGTTATAAAAAGAAATATGATATCCAACAATCATTGTATTTACTAAAATGTACTGAACTCAGCTGCCATCCATCTTTATATCAGTTTGAAATATAAGAGTATTTTTTTGAAGATAAAGTATTAGCTTTACATTTTAGAGTAGCCTACGAGTTTTAGTGATGTTCAAATGTTAAATGCAATTATTTACAAGAAATAGTAACACGTTTAAAGCTGCCAACTCCAGAGCAAAATTACTTTTTAAGGTCCAAACTATAAACTAACTAATAAATACAAATAAATACGTGTATATTTAGGCCATTATGCCAATCCACCAAATTGACAACATGTTGGCCTCAACACGATAGATTTAAGTTCATAATGATATTTTCTATTAAGACATTAAATATTTAACATATTTTTTCTAAATGTTTAACATATAGATGGGCCCCACTACACATAAGAACGACTTAATTAACCACACGAAAATGACCAAATCACAAAATAAAAAATAAAATAAAAAAAGGAATATTTTTTATTTTAGATTATTGAAATTACTGATTTCCCCCGAATCACACAGTCTACTCATTAGAGCGCTCGTGCTGTGAGATAAGTGCTGACTTTAATAGGAAACAGATTTAAAAATGTACTTTTCTCCCTTGGGCAATGTCATAGCGTTGGCGCATATAAGGGAGTGGCTTTCTTTATGGGCGTCTCTTAAAAGCTTAAAACTACATATAAATAAAGCTTGCCGGCACATCGTCTAACCAGAAGTCACTTGGCTGACAAAACATAGAGCGAGGAGAACTGAAAGACAAGAATATCAGTATGTATACGAGATCAAACAGCATGGTATTGTCCTTACCGACAAATAACTTTTACCAGGACAACTTTTCCTACGCCGCAATGCCACGGAGCAAAGAACCAGAGATTTTCACCTTCGAGCAGATTCCAGCTCAGGTTCAGCACCGACCCGCAGCGGTTCCCCGCCCGCGGAGGAAGAACACTCGGGTCATGTACCCATCGAACGTTCGTAAATACCTTCCACCAGCCGAGAAAAGTGCTGCCAAGCGCTGGCTGGTGATTCTGTGCCTGGTGGTGTTCCTGCAGATCTGGACCGAGGAGGGTGTCATTGACACGCAGACCGAGAGTGCCGTTCTGGACTCATCGTGCGAAGAGACACCCTTCGGTCAGTACCAGGTTCTGGCGTTCCAGTCCGCAGAGGAGCAGGCGCGCCAGATGAGGAGCGACTCGGTTGAGTCTCCAGAGAACGAGCAAGAAGGTCTTTCCAGCGAGCAGAACTCATGGAGCCTGATGAACACCTCTTGCCCCAACTGCATGGAAGAAATCAAGTGCCCACCAGGACAAAACACAAACAACGGCTACGTCGTCGCTCTGCTCTACACAGTCCACCACACGTTGGGAAGCGACAACTGAACGAACTGAAACTTGAGTCGCTGAGAGCCGACACAGAACAAACTACAACTGCCTCAACCGGTTGAGAGACCGAAGAGAGAGCGAGGGCTTGGACCCGCCGTGAAGGGCACAAGAGAAGCACTTTGATGGCCACGGCCTGAGTGGATCATAGATCTACACACACAAATTGAAGGGACACTGAAGGGACTGGCACTGATTGCTGACGTTACCTTGGAATGACACTTGAACGGCTTATATATAAATACTTGAAATTACTTCGAAGTTAGACATGACAGTTGTGAAAGAAATAACACGAGCCTTAAGAGTAGACCTTAGTCTAGGTACTTGCATAATTCCTGAAACCTGCTTGATGATGTCATGCTTGACGTTTGTGTGTGTAACTACTTTTAACTGACACTACTTGAATTGAACACTAATATTGTATTTTATTTTTTGTGAATTTGTTTTTAGTTATTTATTTAATATGTTATTTATTTAATATGTTGTGCTTATTTATTTGTGAACAATGAACTCTATGAATTAAATAGGTAAAAACTACATTTTGGTCTCTGAGTTTTCCACTTTTAGCCTATAATATTTATTGAGAAAAACATTTTGCTGGATGCAAAATGAAAAGGAGTATCAAAATAGCATCAAACATCCAAAAATAATAGTGAATTACAGACAATCAATTAGGCTAATTATATTTTATTCAGTTTGCCTTGACAGTGCAGTTGAATAAAATATTAGGTATTTATGAGGCTTACAATATAATACAAAAACAATGCATTTGAAACTTGATCATTTAGACACGGCTGTTGTCACATAACCACTTATCTAGGAGAGATAGATAGATACAGTACTTTATTGATCCCAAAGGGGAAATTCAACCAAAGATTGAAAGTGATGGCATAGCAAGGGTTGTTGAGAGATGACGATATTTAAGTGAGACTTCTTGGTAGTATGGTTGTTGATTGATATAATTGACAATATGGTAGTTTGGAAACATAGGGATATTGTCAAATATTCTGGATAATATTATTGCCGAGGTGGAGCAACAATTTCTTAGCAGCCACATGAAATTACATGGCATTGGATATTATAATAATAATACAAAAAAGACACCTATGTTGATGCAGAAATCGACTAAGGTAAATAATAGCGGGAATTAAACGGGTGCTTTGGCCATGCATCACTCTGCATGCTGAAGTGTGTGTGTGTGGCCCAGGCAGGACAGGTGGCAAGACATTTCTGACTTAACTGGATCAGAGAGGAACACAGAACTGCACACAATATCATCACAATATAGTTGCTAGATTAGATTCAATTTTATTGTCATTGTGCGGAGTGCAAGTACAAACACAACGAAATGCAGGACGCAGATGTAGAGCACAGTTGGAACAAACTGTTCATTTACAGTTAGTGGAAGTATTCAGGCCTATTGAAACACTCAAATCAACAGATGCTTTATTCGGACCTCTATATTTTGTTAAGAGCTATCTCACTTAGCTGGTTATAAATCTGTGTTTTACTTATACACAGTTTCTCTATTTCAATAGGCTTATTTGGCCAAGTGTTTTCTTGCTATTTAGCTCCACTGAGAGACGACGTTATTTTACAAAAACTTTGGAGGAATGATTAATCATTTGTAGGCACCATATTTTGCAATGCAATATACATCTTTTGTTTTTGTTCCTTTAAACATCATCTTGGTACTGCATAATATATCATTATCGGAAAATAATTCCCGACAGGATGAACGGAACCCCGACGCGCAGCGAGATACTGTTATAAGATAATAATGATACTGTTATAAGATAATAATGACATTTGATTCTTGCTTTTATGGGTAAAAATGCAAAATCTTCCAGAACCTCTAAATGCAAAACCAAGCATGAGGCCTGTGTTTGTGTGTGGGTGCTACACAAAGAAGCATGAGGGCCCGGCACGTGTTAGCGCTGTTTGTCACTGTTTATCTTCCCCTTGTGATTGTTTAGCCCACATTTGATATCTTTCGGCCTTCCCCAAGAGTGGGCTGGCCTGGTACGGCGGTGCCTCAGGCCACAGTTCCACGGGAGGAAGCTCCGCAGAGGGTGGAAACTCCCGACCACACTTACTTCCTCCTGCGTGCAGCGGTTGGTTTACACTTCAGCCAACTCAAACCGGATAGGCAGGAGAGAGGCCTCTTCACAACACACACACACGCAACACTACAGAGGCCCTACCTCCCCTACCCCCTCCCACCTCTCACACACACACACACACACACACACACACACACAACTCCCTCCTCCTACCACTCAGAATCTCCTCAGTTGCTCGCATTCCTGAGCCGTGAGTCAACTAAAAGCTGCACTGGATGAAACTGGAGGAGAGGCTGGCAGTGTGGGTTGGGGAGGGATATGCAGGAGGAGGGAGGGCGAGAGACAGAGACAGAGACGGAGAAACACACAGCATACGATTGGGCAACAAGATGAATGGGAGATTCTGATTTGATGATCTGGCCCATACAGGAGAGATGAGCCAGGAGAGGCGACCTGTTCAAACTTGTGCAGAAGCATAATAAAGACGTTGAGAGAAAAGCCCACTGAAACTGTGTAGAATTCCATGGAATCCACACTTACCATGGATGAATATTGTTCTACTTTGAAGCTTATTCACAATAGTTGTTTTTTTCCTATTCACAGCAACATGTGCTTTAAGTTCCCCCCATCAACCATTCGCCTTTCCATTTTACTGATGGCAATCAGTCCAAATACGTGCAGGCAGAGAGTTCATTTCAAAGATAGAGAGACAGAAGGAATGGCTGATAGAGTTCCAAGAACTCCATTTCTATTTAGGTAGTTCATCTTTGAAGATAAGATTATATAGTTGTGATTTTCTAGCTATTTATAGCAACAAGTCTTCGACTTTTCCCCATCACCATTCCCTTCTCGTTCTCAATCTGGACAAACTTGTGCAGACATAAAGCACATCATAATGATAGACGGGAAAACAAAGGCTGCTGCAAAGAATATCACATTGCCGTTATCTCTTATCACCAGTGACGTGCGGTCAGGGTAGGCAGGGTAGGCAGTGCCTACCCTGAGTAAATTTCATTTTAAAAAGAAGGACGACACGTATTTTTAAAAAATATTATTAAAAGCTCACACTGAAGTCACAAACAATACAATTAGAATGCAATTTCAATTCTAAAAAGTAAATTTACGTCTTATTTAAGATCAAAAACTCAAACGTGAAGGCTTACGCAAACAGCGATTCACAACACTGAACTACGCAGCAAAGCAAACATGCCTGGTTACCGTGGGAACGCCCAAGCAAGCAGTCCCAAAGCTTGCTTTGATTCCAAAGGCCAGGGTAGGCTTGTAAGGTCTCTGCCTATCCTCACCATTCATTTCAATGCTGCGAATTTCGGAGGTTGCGCATGCGTATTACATGATTCATGCGAAAGTTTATGGGGAGAATAAGCATGCTTATTCCCGCCAAGCGCTGCCTTTAGAACGCAGATAAGCCAATGGCAGTCCGGCCTCAACGGGACTCGGGACATTAGCTCGGACAACTCCAGATATGAAACAGCAGGGAGGAGGTAGCCTACAGCTACAAATTAATGGTGGATTTATGTAGTTTAGCTAATTAAAAACCCAGACGGATAACCATGGTCAACCAAGTACACCGAGAGGCTAGAAAACGAGGTTATATTTCATCAACAGTAGGCTCACGTTTGCAGCAGGTCTACTAAAGAAGCCAACAACGCACCAGGTATTCACTAGCATGTCACGGGCAGAAAAAAAAGTTTGGGTCTCAGTTAAAACGATTTCCCCCCTCTTAATCCCCCATACATACCAGTAGGTCTAGTGAGGGAAATTAGCTTAGGCTATTTGTTATTAAAATATGATGAGGAGGACCCCAACGAATTTTCTTCCTTATTTCCTTCTCAAACTACGTTGAAACTGCATCTTTAACAGCCCAATTTTCAAAATTTCCCCCGGACCCCCGTAGGGTAAAAAAAAAAAAGTTTTTTAAAAATGCACACCTAGTGACGCCTCTGAATCTGTAAAATGACTAAGTAGGAGCAGTATTACCATGAAAATATAGTAATATTTGCGAGTGTATGGATGAAATTTACACATGTGAATGGCCACTGCCTACCCTGCCACAGACCTCACCGCACGCCACTGCTTATCACTGAAGAATTATGTTAATCTTTCAACATGCACAGTTTCCTTATACTATGTTTAGTAACGTCTCTTTGACTGGGCCACCATCAACCATTTTGTTTTCCATTTTACTGATGACAATCTGTCTGAACTTGTGCAAAGGTGCTTGGCAATACTGAAAGCGCAGAACAGAGATACAGTGGGGGAAACAATAGCTCATTGAGAGTGTCAAATTCCCCTGGCACTTCAACAGAGGCCTTGTGGAATGTTGAATGTTGTTGTTTGAAGCTCACAATTGCTGTTTACTCTCTATCGCTGCATGTCTTTGACTGGTCCCCCGTCAACTACTTTTTTCCAGTTTACTGTCCACTGACAAACGAGCTTTCAAGTGCACTGAACAGTCACGTCCCTTGATCTGTTTAGTGTCAAGCGGTTTCTGTTTGACTTCTCAGAAGGTGAACCTACCATGGGAGGGAGTGAGAGTGAGAAGAATACCATTGGAACAAGAAGGAAGAAGGAAGAAGGAAAAGGGAGTACAGCTGAGGAGAGTCTGCAGGATCACATGGGTAACAAGGGTTGCGGTGGCTTGGCAAAGCAAGACCTGCTCTCTAAGCAAAACACTGCCGCAAGTGACCACCATCAAAACAAAGCATGCATGCTGGGGGTGTGAAGTCTGGATATGCTCGGTATGCCCTCAGGGATACACTTAAGGTATTACATGGTGTATTACACTGGTGTTAATATCAGATTGTTAAAAAAAAAAGAAGCTCAACAGGGTCCCTTCCACTTCAGATGACAAAAGAAGTTTGGTGTGCGATCCAAGATCCTGAAGGCCTTTTACAGAGGCACTATAGAGAGCATCCTGACTGGAGGCATCAATATGGTTTGGAAGCTGCTCTGCAACCAAACAAAAAGCACTGCAAAGAATTGTGCACACAGCACAAGGCATCTATGGATGTGATCTGCCCTCCATCCAGGACTTATACAACAGGAGATGCATCAGAAAGGCCAAAAGAATCATCATGGATCCCAGCCATCCAAGTCAAGGGCTGTTTACAACTGCTACCATCTGGCAAGCGATATCGAAGTCTTCAGGTTCAGACCACCAGACTCCAGAACAGTTTTTTCCACCAAGCAAAAAGACATATGAACACGGAAACAATAAAAAGCCAGCCCGAGCCTGTGCCTGTCAGTCTTTGCACTATATCACTTTTCTTTAGGCCTAAAACGAAATTGGGAGGGGTGGTATAGGACAATTCCAAAGGCTCTGCACCAGAGCCACATAGATACGAGTCTTTGCACTATATCACTTTTCTTTAGGCCTATCCATGAAACGAAATTGGTTGGGGTGGTACAGGACGATTCCAAAGGCTCTGCACTAACAGAGGGCCCTCATAGGTCATAATGCCCAGGGCGAGGTGGTGGTGTTGGAGCCCTAGAGAGAGATCTATCTATGTGGCTCTGGGTGGTGTTATACTCTTTCATAGGGCCCAACATCTCTGGCAGTGCCCTGTATAAAACAGTTGTTCTTAGCCGAACCATTAAAAAACATAATAAAGAAGGTAATTATTCAGTGCCACCTGGCCCCTCTGTGCCTTTGCTCTAGTGCTGTCATACTTTTCACCTGCAAGACAGATTTTTAAGATATTTCTTGCAATGTCATCATGAATGCAAGCTGTTGAGGGTTGTGTATCCGTCCGTTGAAATGGTTTAGTGCAAGTCGTGATGAGTAACGACTTTTCTCTTTTTGAAAGTGCTGCGTTCAGCAAAAAGATGGCACACCTTTTTCTTTTGGGAGTGTGTCACCTGCAGTTCCCACAGGGACTAACTTAATTTAGAGAGGAATGTGAGATGGAATTTATGCTATGAATAGTATGTGTAATTGGTGTTGTCAACTATGTGAAGACTGTTGAAGTTTAAATTGCAGGAAGAGGAAGGAGGAGTAAGACACTGAGAATGGTGGGCGAGTTTCACCTTCACATTTGGTTTCTTCTTCTTGAAAAGAAAAATAATTACATGACAAAGCATGTTTCCTAGATCAAAAGAGAGGCATGGCTTACTTTGAAGTATGACTGGTATGAGAAAGGAAAAGCTCTCTGTGAACAAGTTGACTTGTCAAATATGCATTGACAGGTGACTAAACAACTAGCAGAGGCTTGGAATGCGGTCTCAGTTCCGTTTCTTTGTTTCCTTCTGAAATTATGTTCTACTGCATATTTTTGTTGGCATCTCCAAACCAAACACGCCCAGTTTGCCTAGGCGTGCCACCTGTGACTAAAGTGGGCATAGGCTAATCCACCCCAGACTTCAGTGGTATTCGTGAATGATGAGTGCTTTCATTCAAATAATACTTCTGAAGAAAGGAAACGTTGCAACGATGGTCTGAGTTTGGTAATCACACACATGCTAAGCTGAATTGGTCAATGAGGGAAACTCCAGTTCCTCAAAGCAGCTACTCTGACAAGCTTAAGTTAACTCCATTTAACTTTTTATTTTACTTTTATCTATTGGATTCAAATGAAGTTAGGGTAAAACACAATTAGCAATTATTTGGGAGACCTTATTTTGTGATATAGAGAGATAGATAGATATTGATCCCTAAGGGGAAATTCAAGAGCATCACAAATATATTGGGATGGATTGACCATAAAGAGACTTCCTGTCACCTTCAACCCCTGACTTGACTATTTCCTCTGAGGGACAATGTGGCAATTTTGTGACTAAACAGATGAGAAAATAGATTTTATGGAAATTCTCAGTTAGTACAATTCACTTAAGCAGAGGTGGGAAGGTCCAGCTTCAGAAAGTCCAACCAGGTATTCATGAGTTTTATCAGGACCCTCTCCACAGGTGTATTAATCAAGCTCTGCAGTCTGCTTTCATAATTTAGGTGCTTGATTTTATGCACCTGTGGAAAGGGACCTAATGAAACGCATGAATTGGTTCAACCTGTGCACTTAAGACAGGTGATCTCACCAATTAGCTGCCCTACCTGGATGAGGAGTTGTGCTAATTCAGCTGGTGAATGGTTGGCACAGATATGTAGTTATGAATTTTAGCTTCTGAAGCCGGACTTTTCCACCTCTGTGTTTAAGTACCTGGTGAAGATTAGCATGATGAAGACTAATTGTGTAAGACTAAATGGGACTCAACATATGGTCACTCCACACTGAAAAGGAAACGGATTGCAGTATACCACTGCAATGAGTGATCAAGGTCAACCAGTTCATCTTCCTATTGACCTCTATATGTTTGTATACAGACCCTGTTTTTCATCCAGAGTTCCGTTCTGACATCATATCCTTTCCCCAGATCAAAGATTCCACTATGTTTTGAAACGTTTAAAGCAAACAGCTCTTTATGCCACCTGTGGAAGCGCCTGAACTGTCAACAATCCCCCACACGCAACCATCACAGCTGTGTTGCAGCATGGTTACACATACACAAACAGAGTTGCTCTAACTTTCCTCAGTGTTTCTTCAGCTACCCACACAGAGTGAGGATGCTATAAACAGGCAGCAATGTGTTGAAGTCAACTACACTACAGCCATGTGTACACACGTTTGAAAATGACAGTTGGGGATTGAAAAACTCTGAACTTTTACCAAAACTGCCTCTAGTGGAAGAGTATTACCCTGCTATTGTGTGTAGTGACATAAGAGCGCCACACCCTGAAAGGCCAGGGGAGGGTGAACTCCACACCTCGCTGAAAAGTACATTGATGTGACACAGAGATTACAGAGAGCTACAGTATGTGGATAAACTGCACTGTATATGTAAGACTAACGTCAACTTCTCTATGTTATCTGTGAAGTAACGTTACTCTAGTTTGCTGACACGCTAAATGTTTTTTGTCAGTACCTTTTCACATAATTGTTCAAATAATGTATTGCTACAAAGGAAATAGCATTTGATCCCACTACATGTTTATAAGCAGTGGGCATGTGTGGCATTGTACTTTTAATGAGTCAACAAAGGTTAAGATATAGTTTGCTCATATTGTGATATACGAACAATAATGACTTATTTCAGGCTGAATATTAGGGCCAGATTCCTAATTAGTGGGGGATTGGTGCCAGAGGTGATCACACATGGCCAGTATTGAACAGCAAACATATTGGCAAAAAGGATATGACTAAGCCATGATAGACATCTAGAGCAGATGGCTCAATGCCCATTTCAAGTCAGGCTAGCTCTATTTCTTTAGGTGGGGGGGGGGGGGGGGGGTTATTTATGCCTTTAAACAGATATGATAGTAGAGAGAGACAGGATGTGAGTGGGAGAGAGAGTTGGGGGATCAGGAGCGGACCACGGGGCAGGAATCGAACCCGGGTCGCCAGCATGCGGGATAGGTGCCCCAGCCAGTCGCACCACAGCTGGGGCCAGGCTGCCTCTATTTTGACCTAACTATAACATTACTGCGGTTCACCTTGATAAGGCAGTGGGCAGCCTAACATTTGTTTACCACACTAACTAGCTGCAGTCTCTCGAAAGGTCACAACCATATGAATGCTTTGATTCGGGGACTCGAGTCTGTTTGGTGTGTCCCGTCGGGGCCAGTGGCCGTCGGTCTCAATTACCAATCTGATTGGTTGAGTCCTAACCCTTCGTAACGTATATATACGTATATATACAGTATATATATCTATGGTCTGAAGCCTGCAGTTATGGGTAATGCATCACAGGTCACGCATGTGCAGAACATACAATCGGTGTCGGCGTCGCTTTGGTCTGTTCAGTGGCACTTTTTTGACCGACCAAGGGAGACGAGAGCCTGATTGATAGCCTAGTCCGACTGCCGACGGTCGGCCGGTCGGGTTGGTGTGTTCAGGAACAAACGTTGTGATTTACATAGAAAATGGGGGGAGGGGCATGACATGTTAATGGTCATGACACCACTGTTTGCTAATAGTAACTCTCACTAAGCCTACTTTAGTCACTACTTTAGTCACACAGGTGGGATATCGGTGGAGGTGCTTTCACTGTAAAATGCTCTTTCCTGAGAACCCTATCTGACATCATAGAATACATTTGAATCACAATATGATGCTTATAATAGGACATTAAAGGAACAAACGTTGTGATTTACATAGAAAATGGGGGGAGGGGCATGCAAATGGTCATGACACCACTGTTTGCTGATAGTAACTCTCACTAAGCCTACTTTAGTCACTACTTTAGTCACACAGGTGGAACTGGGAGATGGTGGAGGTAAAATGCTCTTCCCTGAGAACCCTATCTGACATCATGACACTGATACTATAGCCACAACAAGGCCTATGCCTGCAGGTTCAATATGCCAACCTTGTGTCCAGTCACGTACTGTCACTTATCTGTCTATCACACACATGCTCACGCACACACGCACGCACGCACGCACGCACGCACACACACACACACACACACACACACTATTTACTACAATAACTCTTAGCCACTACTTTATACTGCCTTCATGCCATTCATAAACTTGGAGGACCTGACTTTGAAAATCCTGATCTCCGAAAAAAGGATGTACATGAGATCAGCTCGGAAAACAAATACAGGACATGTATAAATAAGTTATTAGAACTGCTCACTATGATTTAGCAAGAAGGGAAATGTCTTGGGAGTGTTTCTATCTGTAGTGTTAATTTAGTGATAAATTACCTTCCCTATTTGTAATGACAGTGAAATTTGTCTCAAGACTTCCGCACAAGCCTCCGAGCAAAAGATCCTGCCTGACTTTGTGTTTAAGTCCTTTTTCTTCTATCGGAGGACGGATGTCATAATATCCGGTGCGGCATGAGGGTATATTAGTCACACAGGTGTAACTGGTAAATAATGGAGTTGCTTTCACTGTAAAATGAGTAAATGCTCTTTCCTGAGATCTGATCTGACATCATAAAACAAGACCTACAGTATGCCTGGGGGGGGGGAATGTTAATGGTCATGTCGCCACTATTTACCATAATAACTTTAGTCACTACTTTAGCACTTTAGTCACACAGATGAAACTGGGAGGTGGTGGAGGTGCTTTCTCTGTGAAATGCTCTTTCCTGAGAACCCTATCTGACATCATAACACTGGTACTGCAGCCACATCAAGGCCTATCTGCAGGCTCAATATAACATATGCCAACCTTGACTCCAGTCACGTCCTGTCACATATCTGTCTATCACACACACACACACACACTCAGACACACTCAGACACACACACACACACCTTTCCGTTAATGGGCATGATGCCACTGTTTACTACAATAACTCTTACTATTGGCCTACGTGAGCCTCTACTTTATACTGCCTTCATGCCATTCGTAAACTTGGAGGATCCGAACCTGTTCATGAGACCTCGGAAAACTGACAGGAAATATATAAATAAGTTATTAGAACAGCTTCCTATGGTTTAGCAAGAAGGGAAATGTCTTGGGTGAGTGTTTCTATCTGTAGTGTTAATGTAGTGATAAATTACCTTCCCTATTTGTAATGACAGTGAAATTTGCCTCTTGTGTTTTTGCAAGGGTGGTCGTCGTGGTTGGAGAATATGATCGTGACGTCAAGTCTGATACCTCCCGGGCACAAGACTTCCGCACGAGTCTCGGAGCAAAAAATTCAGCCCGACTTTTGCCTTTTTTTTTCTATCGGAAATTTCCAAATATCCGATACGGCATAAAAGTACTATTAGTCACAGAGATGGAATTGTAAGGTGTAAAATGTTCTTTCCTGAGATCTGATCTGACATCATAACACTGGTACTACAGCCACATCAAGGCCTATGCCTGCAGTCTCAATAAAATGTATGCCAAACCTTGAGTCCAATCCTGCCTGTCATGTATAGTATCTGTCTATCAAACACACACACACACACACACACACACACACACACACACACACACACACACACACACACACACACACACACACAGTAGAATGCTTTTATTTGGATCTGAAAGGCAAGCAAGGAAAACAAGACCCAAACTGAGAAGAGTCACTGACAAGGTGACAGGTCTACATGGCTCATATACTTTAACAGGTCCTTCCATTTCTAATACTCAACACATCAAGGATAAATATCCTCACACATCTATCCACACACATCTGTGTCTCCATATTTGCATGTTCCCTATGATGGCTGAAATAGAACACAATTTTGGAAGTCTTTTTGCCTCCTTTTTCTGCAAACCCCCAACTACATCTTCATGCCGCATCGGAAATGTCCTAATGTCCTTTCACTGTAAAATGAGCAAATGCTCTTTCCTGAGATCTGATCTGACATCATAACACTGTACAGCCACATCAAGGCCCATGCCTACAGGCTCCAAAAAATGTATGCCGACCTTGAGGCCAATCCTGTCCTTTTACGTATCTGTCTATAAAGCACACACACACACACACACACACACACACACACTCACACACTGCAAGGAAAACAATATCACTGACAAGGTTTACATGGCTCATACTTTTACTGGTCCCTCCATTTAAGGATAAAGACAACATGTCCGTCTCCATATTTGCCTGCTCCCTATGATGGCTCAAACAGATCAGATTTTTGCCTCCTTTTTTTCCGCAGTACCCCCAACTGCATCCCCCTGGCCACATTCTTATGGACATGGCCTAAACTTCCAAATACCCAAATTATCAGTTTACTGTTGTATCCAAGTTGCTGAATGAGACCTAACAATGGTTGATACAGTATTTGCAGTATTTCAAAAGTTTGGAATGGTAGCAGGAGTCCATACAGTATATTAGGTCAAAACAGCCACCCACCTCAAAGATAAATACAGATTGTATAGCCTCATTTACAATTACAATGTCAGAAGGGTTTGGAAAGTTTGAAGTAGATGTCAGATGTCAGATGTGTTATGATGGAACCAGCTCAATTTTACTGTGCTTTGTTGGTAGATCTTGCTGTCATGTACACAGTTAATCCAAAGATCCTTCATTACTGCTCTGCTTTAACCCTCTCTGGTTTAACTTTTGCAAGTCCTTCACAACCAGATCAACCAAATGGTCATGTCTGGCCACAAACAGTCCTTAATAACTATATCATCCATTTAATATGTAAGCAACCGTTTCATTTTCCTGTTGATGACTGAACGGACAAGAAGCACACTTCTCAACAGGGGAATCAACGTTGCAAACTGCCCAAAATCATTTCCGTAATCAGTGAATGTAGAATCAGACACATTTAGGTCAGACTATTTTTAAACTAAATGCATGCCTGTCATACATGACTGGCAACATGGGGGCAAACAGAATAACATCCTGTATGTACGTAATTTACAGTACGCAAACTTAATGGAGGAAACTCCTTTCGCATCAAGGAGGTCTTTGTGTGTGTCTGCTCCATTATTTCTGCAGACTTCAGCGGATGTTATCCCTTGCATAAGTGAGTGACTATAGTATGCATATTGTGTATTATCTGTGTGAACGCACTTTGAATGCACCTACAGTATATGTATGAAACGTTTTTATGCACTTTACTTTAGGAACAGTAAAGTGCATAAACACTTAAAATCCTAACAAGTAGGGCAGGGGGGAAATCAAGAGATATATCCCACTAACTAGCAACCCACACAAAGCTCGTATTTAAAGAAAAAACAAACAAACCAACAATAGCTTGTCGCATCATGGGGTCAAAGGTCATCTTAATGCTCTCCTTCAGCACCTTATCTGTATTGTTTTCAACTTGTAGTCTTGTAGCACTGGACACACCTGACAATTCCAAGCTCCTGAAGTTTTTAAGCCTTCAATGTTCTATAAGACTGAGGATGATGAAACAGAAAAGACACAATGTGCCTCGACTTAATTTATCATCAGTACAAGATTGATCAATAGAGACAACTTAGAAAAGTAAACGAATGTGATTCACTTGAGAGCATTCAACAGGACTATGTTTTAGCATAAAGTAACAGAACTTCCCCACCATTGTTTGAGGCCATTGCAGATCATCGTTCTATTGTGAGAAGAGATGGATCAACCTATGGAAAATAAAGATGGAGTCTTTTAACACCTTTAACACTTTCTGGCAAATTCCGTCACATTCCCCTAACTTTCCCCTTGACTGTCCAGTAGGTGGGCTGGGGTGTCACTGTCCTGACTGTAAATTATCAGTAATTGGCACTATGCCACAGGCAATCAACAAAATCGTTCCATATAAGCAGGGGGCATGTGATTGACTGTTATGACAAATAACAACACCAGAATCAAGAACTATATCTTTAATGCCCCTAGTGGATCTAAAATATTTGAATCTATTTCATTTCAGTGCAGAGAAGCGAGTGAGTTTTAGCATCATTTTTATAGAAGGTGACTGCTTCCCCCTGCTGGGCATAATGGGGTTTGTCTTGAGAATTGAACACGATGTGAGGGCAGGCAAAACAAGCATTAGTGCATATTGTACAGAGAGGCGATTCCACATGCTTTACATAAAATAATAATAAAAAACATATACATAGAAAAATTAATTAAAAAAACTGCAACATGCTAGAGCAATTATTGTATGTAAATCGAAAGCACATACTGTAAAATGACTTAAAACATTCGAAAATTGATTTAAAAATAGAGTTATGCAGCATAAAAACTATATGGAACTTCACCATGTTTTGGACACTGCATAGTCAGCCTGAGCCCATGAATACCATGGAGACCTACTTGGTTTATATTCTTTGAACATGACACATATTCTGGGCCCATCCCGGCTTAGTAGCATCACTTCGTTACTGCAATAGTCTGTCAGGATCTGGAAACCTGTGTAAAAATTGAGAGCGTAAATGATAAGAGAATCTCTTGGTCTTCTTGGGACACCAAGCCTTTGATTCTGGATATATTCATAGATTATATGAAGGCTGTCTCGGTGATAGCTTTGATATGGCTGGTAAAAGTTAGATATGAGGCTATTAGCACAGCAAGATTTCAGACCGGTCTTTTGAAATCCCAATAAAATTTCAATTGACAGCGATGCCTTTAAAACTCTGACTTACTATAGCCTATGGATAGTTATGTGGTTATAATACTGTCATAGAATGATCTGTAGCCTAATGATAAAGAGAAGAAACATTTTTTAAATTTAAATGACAAAATTCCAGATATTATCACCAAGAATGAATGAACAACATCATTATAAAACTGGAAAAAAAAAATAGGCTATATATACACCTGAGCTGAGCTGATGGTCACTTCAAAAAGCTGACAATTAGTAGCAGGTAGCCAAGGCACGCACATGTGAAAAGATTAATCGAGCTCTGGATTTTGTCTTTCTAACCTTCTTTAGGCCTATATGTTATTCAAACAAACATCTAGGCTGCACTACATGCTAGGCGCGCGCGCGCGTGTGAGAGAGAGTGTGTGGGTGTGGATCCGTGTGCATGTAGCCTATGTATGTGTGTTTGAGAGAGAGAGGGAGCTATTGCGTATGAGAAAGAAGTGCTGTCTGGGATGCCAAAAATGTTTTCACTGCATTTCCCTGCATTCAACGTCCCTGCCAGCCGAGGGAGTCTTGTTTCATAGTTAGTGAGCTATTCAAGCTGTACTCGAGAGATTGTATTGCACCCCCTTCTCTAGTGGCCGGAAGCGGGATGTGATGTAAAAATCACATTGAAACTTTTTTTTTTCCTTGAGTGTGCACATCTCCCGATGTATTGTAAAACAACGAGGAAGATCACTTTACTTGAATATTTTCCGAAGTTTTTAACTGGGTTTTGTACCTTGATGCAGCTTCGACAAAGATAAACCACTGTCGGAATCCCGTCAAGATCCCAAAATCAGGTAATCGATCATATTGACTGCAGGCCACAGGACGAGTTTGAACAGACAAAAGTTGTTCCTCTGCTGTTGATGTTGGCCTCTTTGTTACAGTTGGAATACCGAAACAAAGAGCATTATGGACAGCGCGTGTTTGTAATAAAGTCACATTGCCTGAACAGCTGTTGAATGTACACTGTGCATCGTTTAAACAACTTTGCAAGTACGAAATAGCTAAACTGACGAGTGAGTTTATAGTTTTACGGAAAAGAGAGTCTCTGGTTAATCGAAATATGCTACTTTTAGATGAATCTGTTTCAGCCCTCTCTGCTATTTTCATTGTCTTTATGACTCTCGTAGTGTGTTGTGTTGGGTAGTTGAAAAGTACCGTTACGAATCACGAGCTTCATTGTACCCAAGTGATAGCCACATCTTTGTTTTTTTGGCATTGCAGTGGTCGGATTTGGCGAGTGACGTTAGCGATAATTTAACGGGACAACGGTGTCACATGGGTATTTATTGTTAGTCTTTGAAACATGTCCATGCCCATCTGGACACAGGCAAGCAAGGCCATAACGCCTAACGATTCTCATTAGGTTTTCTCCATACTTTAGCTGAACTTTCCCCAGTGTCCCCGTTACCCTAGCCATGCGCGCGCATCTCTAGCGGAGCGCACGCTCCTCCACTTGTAGGCTACCAACCCAAGGCCTCCTCGCCGACGGTCCATCATGGGGTCTGCCTTAACCCGAACCGAGACATATTCGATCTTAAAGATGTTTTACGTATTCATACTGTAATATCAAAGAAACACGGACAGGTATGACCATGCTTAATTGTTATGCGTCAGCAGAGACACTTTATGAACACGACAAGCACAATCGTAGGCCTATGTCATATTTATATTTGAGCCTTATCAGCTGTACAAAATTTAGAGTGTGAGGTGTCAATGTGTACATTTGTGGTCACACACACACACACACACACACACACACACACACACACATTTACCAATAAGTTCAATGTTTTGTATTGTTTCAAACGTGTTATGCCTTTACAATTAAAACACACTGGGTGTAATGTTGGTGATCCACTTTAGCAATATGGCATAACCCAATAACGTCCATGACCTGTGGAGACAACAGACTGCTAGAAATATGAAAGTTGTACTTAAAAGGTAACAAAATACTGGAGAACTGGCCATTCCATACCAGTTAAAATACTAACACCTACTATACTACTGTAATATGGCTGTGGTAGCAGTCAGGGCAGCCATGGCAAATAGAGAGGTGTGTCAGACAGGATGTTATTCTTGGTCTTTCCTCTGGGTTTAGTCATTTTATAGTAATTAGGCTTTCTCTGAGTAAACCAACAGTTCTGTTGTCATTGCTGTACTGATGAAATCAAATGACAAATCATCTAAACAACGCTGTCAATGAGCCCCTGGGATCTTTTTACTTACAAATGATATCTCACAAGGCAAGGATTCAAGGATCCTAATTCCGTACTCTTTCCAACTCATTCTCTAGCTGTTCATCAAGTTCAGGTGTTGTGCTAAAACACTGCAGTGTTTGTACACATGCTTGCTTTTGAAAATGAGAAACATAGTGGCTCAAACTAAGCCCTAAACAATTCCAGCTAAACTGCAGAAGTGCAAAACATAGAAGGGATGGGATGGGTGACGACGGGCTATTGCTAAACTGGGGCGCGTTTCCCAAAATCAATTTCCCATTCCCAACCAACTAAGTTGCTAACAGGTTAGCAACTATGCTTTTGGGAAGCGCACCTCTAAATTGCAGACTGCTTTATGTCAATTCTGAAATGTTAACTTGTCATTTTTGGTCTGTTGTGAAAATGTTTGCCTTGTCGTTGTCCATTTGACATAACCTTGCCACGCCCACCTACATCTTCGTCAGGGAGACTCTAGTCTGGAACACTTTAATTCACCAACGTTTCCATCAGTCGGGAGAGGACATAGTTTCAAAATTGAAAGTGGCTGTGGTAAACGGCAGTAGCAACACCTGCAAAGTGCAAACACAAATAATTATAAACAACATAAATAACAACAATTATAAACAAAGATAGGCCCACATACATTGTTTCCTGACTGGTAATGCTTTTTATCTAAATTAGTTGTTACTGTAAGTCGTGATGCAGTGATGTGCCGAAAACTCTTTCTTCAGGTCCAACTGGTCCCAGAGCCGCTCGTTTTATTCCCATGGACAGTAAAAGAAAAAATGTTTTCCGCTATTCAGAGTAGGAGGCCTGGAGGTAATGTAACGTTACCTTTGATTATATCCGGTGGTGGACGAAGTACACAAATCCTGTATTTGAGTGTGAGTAGAGATACACATGGTTAAATGTTACTCCAGTTTACATTTTCACTTGAGTGGGATTACAAAAGTTCTTGCCTATGTACTTAAGTATCGAGAGTAAAAGTCCTGAAATGTATTATGATTAATACAGTTGCATTTACTATTGTTGAAATGATTCAATACAGCCTATTCATTGAGCCTTTCTTTCAATCAAGGACAAAATCAACTGAGCATTTTTGTATGTAGAAAGAACTAAAAACAATGTGATATCTTGTCTAGATACTTCAAAGTAACCTACTTACATGTACTGTAAGTACACATGCATTTGGACGTTCTTTTCCCCAAAAGGAACATCAGGTGTACTTCAACTGTCAAAAAATGTAGTGGAGTAAAAAGTAACATATTTGGCCTAGAAATGTACTGGAATAAAAGAAAAAAAGTTTAACAAAATTGAAATACTCAAGTAAAGTACAGATACATGAAAAAGCGAGTTAAGTGCAGTAATTGAGTAGATGTACTCAAGTAATGTCCACCACCACTCATTATGTCATCTGGCTGGTTTCAGAGCTACACTAATATTCCGTTAAAATTAGAGAGTTTTTTGTTTTGTTTTTTTAACCCTCTCTAAAACGAAGGTAATGGTGAAAAATTTCACAGACTGTGAAAACCGTCTGACTATGCTAGCAAACATTTTTGAATGAAAAATCTCTTGGGCCTGTGACGTCAGACTTGACCAAAATGTCAGTTTGTAAAGTTCAGACAAAGTAGGAAGTAACATTATGAATCCCTGATCAATGTGATTGGTTAGGCTGAACTAATGATATCCAAGTTAAGCTATGTCTACGCCCGTCACCATGCTGTTGGAAAGGTTTTTGAATTGTAAGTGACCAGACTTCACAAAGTGAGTCTACCTACTTCAGGATTTCTTGTGATAGTGGTCTAAGTCTAAGATCTAAGAAGAAACGTGTAGGGAGAAAATTACAGAATGACTTATAGGAGTATTTTTTCTTGTTCAGTTATGCACATATTAAGATGTATTGCAGACCATTTTCTAGTGAACAGAATCATTGTATTGTGATAGGTTCATTATCATGGACAAAGAATTGAAACAGTATCACAAGTTACTCTGATTCCTGCCCCTTTTGTTGATCGATGCATCTGTAGACAAACCAGCAAGCAAGGCCTATTTGAAGCTGTGCTGAACCGACAGCACTACTACAGCTTTGCCTGTAGTACCTACTGACTACAACCCTATCTGTTGTGCAATGCACTCAGAGTAATACTGTTGACTAAACCATTGCTGTGTTCAGTATTTCAGAATTACATGTTCAGTGTTATTTTTGCTGGTGGTTGTACTGGGGGCTATTCCAAGTATGTGCTTTAGTGATAAACCTGGGCTAGTCAACTCAGTAAGTTGTAAACCTCCTACAACAAGATCCCTATTATTGTTTTGTTAGGCGAATGAAGCCATACAGCTATTCTATTAGGAGGTTTACTACCACTTACTCTGAGTTAACTTACCTAGGTTTGTCACTAAACCACATTCTTGGAATACCCCCCTGTGCTGGTTATATAAAATGTACGGAGTACTAAGGATGCCTATCCATAACCTATGATGAACAAAAATTTGCAGTACAGTAAATGACTTACGGTAGGCTTCAATTTGACAAACTTGACTGTGGTTAGTTGAAATTGTTTTTGTTTTTGTCTGTTTGTTGTTGTTGTTGACAGTGTGTGTGTGTGTGTGTGTGTGTGACTGTGCATCTGTCAAAAGATGGGGCAAGAGGTCACACTTTGAGCAGTACCAGGGCCCTCCTGTGGGGCTTCTAGTCAGATGTTTCATTTTTCAGTCACACATGCATCATGTCAGTGGGGGTCTCAGTTACAGAGCTGTCTCTACCTCTGGTCAGCATAGGTGGAAATGACATAAGTACTGGCTTCCCAAATGCACATTTGGTTTTTGAGTTATCTGAAATGTCTTGGCAGGCTACGCAAACTCCTAAAGGGCGCACGCAGGAGGCTAGAGGAAGATGGTGCTTTCCGTGTTCTTTTCTTTAGTGTGTTTTCACTGTCATTACTTTGTGAATTAAAGATATGAAGGACATTTGTTTGGCACCATCGTCATGTGTTTGTTGTTGTCAAGGAAGTGCTGTTGCCATGTGATCTACAATCCAATCTGCTGTTTGATTCTTCCCCCCCCTCCCCCCTCCAAGATCCACTGTAAGAGCGCTGGCCATGTGAATGCATGTAATTGTACTGTAGTCTCCAAGCCCCCGCTGTAGTGATTTTGGGCTCTTGCCAGGCCTCCCTGGAGGACCATGTGTTGCACATTGTTTATCATGTTGCATAATAAGTAGATTAAGGCCAGCTAGCGCTAGCTCCGGCGCTTGGTGCCGTTGCTCCCAGCGAAAGCGGGCCAAGAGGAGGGAGTCCAGGGCAGGGAGCGTGCTTGGGCTTTGTTCTCGCTGGGCGCTCTGATTTACTTACCTTGGGCAAGCTGCGTCCTGCAATGCAAGCTGCAATACGTCCTCTGTTTGGAATCTGCATTTTTTTTTCTCTTTCCTTTTTTTTCTCCCTCTCTCTTCTCTTCTTTTTTTTTGAGTCGACCTTCTAAAAGTGTTGTGTGGGTGGAGGCTGTGTGTGTGTGTGTGTGTGTGTGTTTGTTGGGGGGGGGGGGGGTCATTGCCTAAAGATGAAGGTATGTGTGTTTATGAGTTTGAGTTTGGTGAGAGTTGTTTTGGAAAAGCGTGCGCCCTCTCCATCTCGTGTTTTGAGCAGACACCCTTTGGTTGTTTGCGTTTGTTTTGCTGCTCTGTTTCCTCGCTGGTCGCACAAGGCCCCTCTGAAAGATGAGCAACGACGCAGGAATCCGATTGCCGAACAGGCCTCGGCTTGTGCCCAAAAATTACATAAACCAGCTGCGACTCTCCCTGTGCTGTTACTTATCGCCCCCCCCCCCACACCACCTTGTCACCCCCGCCCTCTGTAAGCCCCCTCTGCCCCCCCCCACACACACCTCTTCCCTTCCCTCCCCTCCTGTCAACTCTCACTCTGTCCCTCCTGCGTTCCTTTAGGAAAACGCATTGGCTTCTGGCCCCCCTGAGGCAGTAGGTTATCTGTGGTGCCCGGTGAGCTGAAGAAGTCAAAGGCAGGGTCAGGGCGCCTGACACGTGACATGTGGGATGGAATGAGCACACCACTGCTGCTCTCGAGAAAGAAGAGCGAGAGAGAGAGAGAGAGAGAGAGAGAGAGAAAAACACTCATCAGAACCAGTGGAATGCAAGGAGATGGGCTGGGGAATGAAGGGAGAAAACAAGGAGAGAGAGAGAGAGAGAGAGAGAGAGAGAAAGAGAGAAAGAGAGAGAGAATTTTGGACCGCATTCCTCTGTGGGTTGTGTAATGACTGTGAAGTAATGGGACATTAGCCTGGATTTGTAAACTGCTCATTCATTACGGGGGCATTGAGAATGACACTCTTCTCCAAGCACAGTCAGGAACAGGGTGTAACTCTTGTATGCGCCGTGCTCCAAGATGACAATGACCTTGGGGGAATACACTCTAAAAACAACATGTTTTTAAAGCTCTAACCAAACATAGACTGTCTTTGGGATGTGCATTAAATCCAATGACAGCTCCCAATTTTATGGACTTAAAGGACCTCAAATAACCTGGCGATAACAGTGCTAAAACACTTCACCATACTCTGCACACACATACTTTCAGGAGTCATGTCATCCTTCGAGTCAAACCTAGTCTTTTCGCTAAATATGCACCAATTTTTTTTGTTTTAACAATCAGTCTCGGGGTGTATATTTCATTAGCACATGCTGCTCTGTACCTGACCTTCTATGTACCCACAGCTTTTACTTCAGGCGCCCACAGCGCTCTGTCAGAGTATTCTTTAGCGGAGTTGTGCTCGGCCCAGGCCTACAGCCCCAGCGGCATCCCCAGGGGAGTTGTAAGGAGTAAGAGCAATGAAAACCAGAGACGCAGGGAAAGAGAGAGAGGGAGAGGGAAAGAAAGAGTGAGGGTAGGGGGGGGGGGGGGAGAGAATGAGGGTAGGAGAGAGGGAGAGAAGGGGTAACATGATAGAAAGAAACAAAAAAGAAAATAGGTGAAAATAAAAGTGGGTAGAGAAAGGGAGAGAGAGAGAGCAGCGAGTGCAAGCAGGCAGGAGAAAGATGAGCGTCAGCGACTGGAGGAGGAGTGTGTGTGTGTGTGTGTGTGTGTGGGGGGGGGGGGGGGTTGATGAGAGAGTTTGTGGGGGGAAGGGTGAAACAACGAAAGAGAGATTACAGAGCAAAGAAGTCGATGAACCAAGAGGAGAAGAGAGGGGGAAAAAGTTTAGCAAAGACCAGAGAGATACTTGTTAAGATTCTGTGCTTTGTGTCTTGCACCGCACCATCAATGCTTTGTGTGTATTTGCACAAGTTGCTTTAGGCTGTTGTCATGTGATGGTGAAGTTATTGAACTCCTCACAGTAGGCAATGAATGTGAGCCTAGCTGAGGGATATGTGGATATGATTTATTCTGGAACGTTCTCGAAGCCCTCTCAGGTTTATTTTCATATGATAGTAATAGGGGTCACGCAGTCATCTCCAACTGAATTCAGGCTCCACTCCTTCACTCTTACAGAAATTATTCTTTTTTTGCTTCAGGTGAAAAGTGCACTCTGATCACCTGCCATTCCAAATGTTATAAAATGTCAGATTAGCTGTGCTCACTACATCAATTTCAGTGTTTTTGAAGATCGTTTTTCCCTTTTCTCTCTCCAGAGATGTAGTCTCTGTCCAAGTCTGCTCGCAGACATCCAAGGCTCACCATGCTGTTTTTCCTGCTGCTGGTGATACAAACCAGTGCCAATGCCCAGATAGATCCAGGTGAGGACCAATCACAGATGCTACATACATAGCACCTGTACTACTACCAAAATAATAACAATAATAATACTAATAATTATAATGCATTTTATTTGTAATTATAATGCACTTTTCATCATTGATCTCAAAGTGCTACAGGTTAAAAAACAAGAATAAGATAAGCAGTTTAATGGGGAAAAAAAGGTTTAAGAACATCGAAATTATTACTTACTTACTTAAATGATGAATTACTGTTAATTATAAACTATTATGTTACAAAACTATAAAGCTTCCCTAGTTCTTAGAATGATTTAAAACTGATCTGTATGATTTATATGCAAAAATTCACTATTGAAATAATATCCTTTTCATTTATGTTGCCTTTGTTATTTCATATAGACTTATATTCTCCCAAATCTCTCTCAACTTTCTGTGAGATCTTCATACTTTTATTCTATTGTGTTTTGTTGTCATATGCATGCAATACTGCTACTAAGCCAAAGCTAAAGTTAAAGCTATTTTATTAATACATGTTATTGTTTGATCAAATTGGCATGTTAACTGATGTTACATTCTGCCAAAGAACTTGGTTGACCTCATGCTCACAATCAGTTTGCGGTTGTCTCGTTGCAGCACATTGCCGATACCCTCTTGGGATGGAGGATGGTCGAATCAAAGATGATGACATCACTGCCTCCAGCCAATGGTATGACACCACTGGACCCCATTATGCCAGGTAAGGTCTGACTAACTGTGGGAGTACTGAGTATGGATGACTGTTATCTTTGGGAAAGCTAAGGTTCTTGTTCAAACCTTTTTTGCTGTCAAATTATATTTTAATAGGTTACCCTAGCAACAATAGTGTGCTAATTACCCTCTCTTCCGGCTCCCCGGACACTTCTTATTTGCCTCCTAATCTTTTATGCCACTGGGCATTTTCCATATTCCAACTCCTACTTCACGGGGCCTTGTCTTCCTGTCTTTGTGTATGTTTCCTCTCTTTCTCTCTCTTTCTCTCCCTCTCGCTCTCTCTCTCTCTCTCTTGGCATTTGTCTCAATCTTTCTGCTCGGTCCTGTTACCTCTGTCAACCCCTCTGCCCCTCCGATCTCTGCCTTTGCTCCCAGGTTGAACAGGGAGGAGGGGGACGGGGCATGGTGCCCGGCCGGTCTCCTGGAGCCCACAGATGTTCAGTACTTGCAGCTGGATCTGCGCCAGCTGACATTCCTCACAGTCGTTGGCACCCAGGGCCGCTATGCCCGCAACTCTGGTAACGAATTCGCCCGCTTGTACCGCTTAGACTACAGCCGGGACGGTCATCACTGGATTTCCTGGAAAAACCGCCTTGGTGACAAGGTACGGTGACAGGTTCTTTATGCCTTTACTGCCGTTGAGAAGAATTGCAGTGTTGTCAAGTTTCAGGTTTTTGGCGTTCGGTTCGGACATTTTTATTGAAAGCAAAATGCAAGCTTGTTTCCCAAAAACTTGTCCGTGTGTGATAAATTTGAATTTGATGCCAGCAACACATTTTAAAAAAAGTTGGGATAGGGCCAATAAAAGTCTGGAAAAGTTGTGTAATGCTAAAGAAAACGCAAAGAGGAACATCTCATAACTAATAAGCTTAACTGGTACACTGAGTAGGTATAACGTGAGCATTCCAGGGAGGCAGTATAAGTATAAAGATGCGGCAGTATTCATTAACCCGTGACAAACTATGTGGGCAAATGATGAAGCAATAAAGGGGTAGTGCTCCTTAACATGAAATTGTAAAGAATATGGAGATTCCATCATGTATAGTACATAAAATCATTCAAACGTTCAGAGAATCCAGAGACATCTTTGTATGCAAGGGCCGGACTGAACACTATTGATGGCTCCAGATGGCTCTGCATTGGAAAAAAGTCTGATAACTATTGTCTATGAATTCAGTTTGACGCATCATTCACAAGTGCGGGTTAAAACTACTGTGCCAAGAAGAAACCATACGTAGACATGATCCAGAAATGCCTCTGTCTTATCTGGGCCTGAGCGCATTTAAGATGTACCCAGATGAAGTTGAAAACTGTCCTGTGGTTAGACCCATCAAAATCTGCAATTCTTTTCAGAAATCATGGACTCCGCATCCTCTGGGCTTAAAAAGGAGAGGGACTAGTCTGGCTATCACCATACCACGCTCAATCTTTTAAAATTGCACATTAGTACCATAATTTCCCGACTATTAGCCGCAGCTTATACACTGATTTTGCTAAATTTCTTCAGCTATGAGGTAAATACAGGGGGGCAGTTAATATGGTGTTAATATGGTTTTGTTTCTTTTAACTTGCATAAAACACTGTCCTGCGGCTTATACACAATGCGGCTTATATACGGGAAATTACTGTATGGGGACTCTTTGCGCTTTATTTCAAGTCCAAATTGGCCGGCAAGTCAGGCAGGGTTCACCCAGCCTAGAGAGGGACCATCCAACTTCTAATTAATGCATCTATGATGGTATGGAGGTGCATTAGTGACTATGGCATGCGAAGCTGGCACACATGTGACCTATATATATATATACACTATAATATATATTGTTTTATCAATGAAAAGTTAGACTGTGAGTTACTTCTTTCCTATACTATGATACTGTGACACATTGCATGAGAGACCTAATTTCAGCCTCTCATACCAGGCAGTACCAGGAGCACCTGGTACCTCACTGAGTAAAAGCTTGACAGATCCAGGAATACGACTGAGTGGTTAGCTTTTGACTGACGGCTCGTAAGTGACCGCCTAGTGTCCCTAGTTTGGGCGACAGTAACGTTTCATGCATGAGAATCACCCTGACCCGGTTGAAGACAGCACGCTCATGGGACTGAAATAGGAAAGGGAGACACTGGATCAGGCCGTAGTTTGTAACACGAGCTGGGCTGAATGTTGTTTTTTTTAAGTAGTGGGGTAAGCGGAGCCTGCAGATATGTGGTGAAGAACATGCCCGTTGTGGGCGATGAGTTGATGATATGTGAGAGAGCAGAGGTCAGGGAGATAGCGAGCAGGTCTAAATCGCCTCGTGTTGCGCCTAGCACTCCTCGCTCGTTTGCTCAGTTGTCATCTGGTGAGGTATCACAACGTGGAAAAAATCATTGGCTTTCGTTTCCAAATGCGTCGGCTCAGTGGTAGAGCCAACCAGTGACCCTCTCCCAACAGCTACATAGTCAAACAAACAGGAGCTTCAGAATATATACTGTATGTGTAAAATACATTTCACTATGATCAAATCTATCCAATGTACATGTAGCCTATTGGAAACATTTGACACAGAACTTCAGAACAGACCTGAACAGATACAATATTTGTATCTATTATGAATACGAAACATTTGTATCAGATACTGGATTATAATCTTGATATATAATATGAGAATATTATTTTGAAGAACAAAGTTACAGTCAAATATACTCATTGTTTAATGCATGGTATAGTACTGTATGTGCCATACATGATGTGAATATAAGCATGTAGGCCAGATAGTGTATTTTTGCAATACCCTCGAGTAATAGACATAACCGAGCTGGACTGTCTTGCTCTCTTCATTAAGAGTCCACCTGCGCCCTGCCAAACTCTCTGCGGAGCGTTCTGGAAACGTGTTGCCTTCCTCCCGCTGAACATCTGTTTCCTGGGCTCCTTTGTGTAGCGCTCCATTAGTCGGTCCAGCTCCCCCCAATTAGAGATTTATGATGCGATATTATCAACTCATGAGTGCGCTGCTGAGGTCACTCTCGCTTAATTTCCTCCCGCTAGGTGATCAACGGCAACGACAACGCCTACACGTCCGTGATTAAAGATCTGCACCCGCCCATTATCGCGCGTTACATCCGGGTCATCCCCGTCACCACCGCGCCAACCACCGTGTGCATGAGGGTGGAGCTTTACGGATGCCCTTGGACTGGTGAGAGCCGACCGCACCAACACGTTCTCTTTTCTCCATCAGTCGGAGTGGTTCTAAGCTATGTGCAATGTTTACTTAAAGGGGGTTGAACATTTTTTCTTGTGTTTGCTGAAATAATGACATCATGTCCATGGCGGAGAAAATCAGAAAGACAAGAGATCAGAGACTGTAACACATATGTTGTTATTCTTTCACTCAAGAAGGACTTTTTTCTTCTTTGATTAAGGCTCTGTAGTCATTAGTTTGAATCAAATAAGTACATGCAATATCGTACTTCTGAAAGAGTTGTTATGAAAAGTTCAGATTTCTTTTGTGAAAAATGAGAGGTTTTTCATTAACCCGCCTGTCTGTCAATATGTTGCGTGTTTCTTTGGCTTCTGATTTCTTTGTTTCTGGTGTTGCCATGGACACCTTCCATGGTGTGGAGGTGGTGATGCATATGAATAAGACCTGCCCTCTAGTGGTCCCCTTGTGTACTCAGGCAGAATGATTTGTTATGAGTTATGACATGATCAAACTGTCACACAATTCTTTGGGTTGGAGCTGTGGCCACGGAGTAATTAGACTCAGTGTAGACAAAACAAAAATATCCCCTTTTGGAGCCAGTGAAATTGTGCTGCTGGAGAGTGTGATGTCTACCAGAACCTCAAACTTAGTACCCCCTTTCACTTGGTTTCCCTCTCTTACTCAATAACTAGTATTCTCTCTCTCTCTCTCTCTCTCTCTCTCCTTTTTTCTTCTCTTTCATTTGCTACTTGTATCTCACACACTCCCCCTCTCTATGTCTCGGTCACCCTCTGCCCCTAACGTGCTCCCTGTAGATGGTTTGACAGCGTACAGTGCTCCGGAGGGTCAGGTGATGATGGCCCCTGGATATCCCGTTGCCACGCTCAATGACTCCACTTACGATGGCGTCTTCGAACGCAGGTATGTGGCCACATGCTGCTGTCACACACACGCACACACACACACACACACACATACACACACACACACACACACACACGCATGCACACCCTCACACACACACACACACACACATGCACACACACACGCACACACACACACACACATAAACACAGGCAGACTGAGCTGTTTACCCTGCCATAATGTTCTCCCTCGCTTTGGGCTACAATTACAATATTAGACTATCCAAACCACACCACAAACAGATCTGACATGCGATCCAAAACCGCTTCTGTTGCTACATGCAATTCTGTGCCACCATGATAGGCACCAAAAGCATCACTGACATTCATCCTCCTTTTCACAGAAAACTGAGTGGAGGCCTGGGCCAGCTGACCGACGGCGTGATCGGGCAAGACGACTTCCTGGTCACCCACCAGTACAGCGTGTGGAACGGCTACGACTACGTGGGCTGGAAGAACGACAGCCTGGGTCCTGGATACGTGGAGATGGCGTTCGAGTTCGACAGGCAGAGGAACTTCACCTCCATGAAGGTCAGGAAGACGCCGTGGACGTTTCAAGCTACTATGTCTAATATTCACTTCTATATTTCACTGATCTTTAGAGTTTTTTGTTTACTTTTTTTTGTTGTCATTCCATGGTTTGACCGCAGTGGCTGCTTGTGATGTAGGGCATGATGGATTATTACAGTAACTGCATTCTTTGCGGTTAACATGTCTTTCATAATCTTGTGGCAAAAACATGAAAGTAAACACGTCTCATAAAAAGCTTGCTTATTAAACTATTCATGTCGCAGACGATCCTCATGTGCTAAGTTCACTCTTAACAAATAACTTATGATCAGAGGGGGAAAAAAAACATTAAAAATGGGTTTATGTCACCGGCAACTTCATAATCGACCAAGGAAGTTAGTTTAAAAAGACACTTTTGAACTTTCTTTGTTTTGATCTGATTTTGAGTGAATCTGTGATCTGTCGGTGTCCAAGTGACATCTCCTTGTCCCTCCGTGCAGGTGCATAGCAACAACATGTTCTCTCGGGGGGTGAAGATCTTCTCCTCGGTGGAGTGCTGGTTCAAGTCACGGCTCATTGCCGCCCACTGGGAGCCGGAACCAGAGGAGTTCCGCACCGTCCTGGACGACCGGAACCCCAGCGCCCGCTACGTGACGGTGCCCCTGGCCCGGCGCATGGGCAGAGCGATCCGCTGCCGATTCCACTTTGCCGACACGTGGATGATGTTCAGCGAGATCTCCTTCCTGTCTGGTAAGGTTGCGCAGGTCACACACAATTTTAGAAGGAATTGCTCTCTCAATGCATGCTTAGACAAGCCCGGCAGTAGAGAATCCTAAGGTTTTTTTGTAAATCTAAGTAGCTCCAGACATATAATTTCAGGCTGAGTTAATAAGGTCTCTGTGGGGAAACTCTAAAAGGTTTTTCAACTAGAAGCATTAAACAATGATAGCTATGATAATGTAGGCAGACCGTCATAGAATTGGTGACATGTGGAATGGACCTCTACTGTCGTTACTATGACTATGACTTGGTTCGTGTCAGTGATCTGTCCTTTCTCTCCTCAGACAAAGATGTGATCCCTCCTCAGACCACAACTGTCACAACACCATCTTGGCCCAAGAATCCCAACTCTTTGCCTACCACACTGAAACCTGGTAAATGAACAAACCTATTCACTCACCAGTAGGTCAGAGTATCTCTTCTTTGCTGACTTCACTCTAAATACCTTTGGGCAGCGGCAGCACAATAGTAATGTGCTATCACCGCTGTTTGGCGGACCTCCATTTGGGTATCATGGGTTTAATAAAGTGGTGGTGATGGATCAGCCTATCTCAGAATGACAACCCTGATAGAAGTTCTCACTAGACTCAGTTCAAATTGCTTGCCGTGTCTCTGAGGTTATCCAATTACTCTAAACTTGAGCGGTCTATTGAAGTCCTGCTCCTGTGTGACCGACCGCTTTGTGTGTGTCTGCATAGTGACGACCCCGTGGCAGAAGACGGACGCGCCCGAGGAGAGCAACACCTCCATCCTCATCGGTTGCTTAGTGACCATCATCCTCCTGCTGGTGGTGATCATTTTCCTGATCCTCTGGTGCCAGTACGTGTGCAAGGTGCTGGAGAAGGTGGGTGTGCGAGAGGATAACAGGTTCACCATGTGTGCATTTTTAAAAAAAATAAAATTCAGTTTTGCATTAACCTGCATGTGGCACCCAGTTAGAGGGACACATTTCAGTGTCAAGATACCAGTTTGAAATGGCAGCACTAGTAAAAACAACCTATGTTAAAGGAGCACTCCACTGTTTTTTCATATCAAACTACATTATTCCATTAACTAAGACGGGTTGATACATACCTCTCGTGTTTCAATCCGTTTCAAGGCTCTGACGCGCAGCACTACTTTGATAGCACTTAGCTAGCCCAAGGGAATAACGTAGTTTGATATGAAAAAACGGTGGAGTGTTCCTTTAAGCATGATGCCACAATCAAACAAACTGAAGCTCTTATTGTTTAGGTTCAGCAAAGCTTTGCACCAATAAATACGCCTTCTGAATGTCATTGTTTTTTTTTTTTTTTAAATCCCGTCAGGCCCCACGCCGCATCCTGGAGGAGGAAGTGACGGTGCGGCTCTCCTCCAGCAGTGACACCATCATCCTGCAGACGCCCCCGGTGCCCCCGCGCGCCTCCCAGCCCGACCCCCCCTACGAGAGGGTCTTCCTGCTGGACCCTCAGTACCAGGATCCGGCGGCACTGAGGAGCAAGCTGCCCGAGGTGTCGCAGAGCGCCGAGGCCTCGGGTGAGTGAGGAAAGGGGAAGCGCTCCGCAGATAAATATAGTCAGTGGCTCATCTCAGCTTTTCAGAACGCTCCTCCCTAGACAGAGGGGCATCAAAGTTGGACTCGTTCTCACAGAATCATGATTTGGAGAACCTTTAACTTCCTATTCCTATTCCTATAACTTCTTTTTAGGTTGTGTATTTGAATGTCCTTAGTCAGCTGAAGTAGTTCTAATGGAATTTTTTAAACGAATGTTTAAAAAAAATCGCTTCGTTGCTTCATGTGTGGTGTTCACTAGCATTTGTGCCAGTGTTACCACTGCAGGGCCGAAGGCAGAAAATTATGAGTTTGTTTTTAGTTGTTTTGTTTTATTTTGACTTTTTATCACTCTCAAGATGATTGAAAAATGTAGACATGTAAACCCAGAGGGATGTTTTGATAACAACATTCTGTTTACTGTGGTGTGGTTGTGGGAATGGTAGACGTCTGTCTCAAGATATACTGTAAAAATGCCCCCTTTGTGGTCCTCATAGTGGTCGACAAGCCTTGTATTACACTGCATATTTCACATGTACTGTATAGAGTCTGAATGTAGTGACCATGTTATACTACATTGGCTATATACAGTACAGTGCACCAGTCTGGAGATCCATTATAGCACCGAAGTCAGCAAAACAACCAGCTCAGTTGTCTTACAGTATGTTTGAGCCTGCATGGGATTCTTTGTCTGGAATGGATGCCACTTTCCTGTCTGCATATTTTTTATTTCTCCGCAGACACTTCTGGACAGTGTGCCAGATTTGTCCCTGCATTCTGCCTGTTCTTTACTTATTGAATTGATAATCCCTCAAGAATGTTTCAGAGGACATGCAAGAATGCAGTGCATGCTGACAAAAAGCTTGAGTTTCTCTCTCCCTCCCTCTTTTCTCTCTCCCTCTCTTTTCTCTCTCTCTCTCCATCCCTTACCCTGCCAAATGCCCTCTGCCCAGTCCCTCTTGCCCTCTAGCTTGTAATGCTGTTTCTGACCTCTTCCTGAAACTTCAGTGCATGACACATTCCCTGTCTCATGGTAAGACCCTACTGCTATACTTCTATGTCTTTTCTTCTTTAGTGCGTTAAATCATCCTTTACAGTTAGCTCTTCTTGGTTAAGCTATCGTGGTTATTAAATGGGAGAAATAATGCTCGTTACTTTTATCGTATGTTATATTGTATCGTATTGTATAATCTCTCACTGTCTCTCGATTTGTTCTTTTTTACTCTACTGCCGTTTCTCTCTCTCTCCCTCTCTCTCTTCCTCTCCACCTCTCTCTCTCAATCCCTCTCTCTCGCCCTCTCTCTCCCTCTCTCTCTCTCTCTCTCTCTCCCTCTCTCCCTCTCCTCCTGCAGGCTTTGGGGGCGGCTACGCGGAGCCCGACGTGACCCAGTGCACTCCTCACCAGTGCTTCCAGAGCAGCGTGCCGCACTACGCCGAGACCGACATCGTCAGCCTGCAGGGGGTGACCGGCAGCAACATGTACGCCGTCCCGGCCCTGACCGTCGACTCGCTCACGCGCAAGGACATCTCCGTGGCCGAGTTCCCACGGGAGCAACTTATCTTCCGCGAGAAGCTGGGAGAGGGACAGTTTGGGGAGGTGAGGACAGAACGCCACCCCCACACAGTCTCACACACACACACACACACACACATACACACACACACACACTTACACACACACACATAATTGACTATTTTCTCAGATGAAATCGCCCCACTGACTTGTCCAGTGGTGACGGTGGTGTGTTTCCTCTCCCACTCGTGCACTTTTCTTGACCTGCCCATTCACGTTAACAATACCTCATATAAACAGATATCAAGTTGATGCAAGAATGTATCTAATAAAATGAATATTAAATCTGAACCTCTTTGTCGTCACTCGGAGCCCATAACTCCTCTTACAGCTGGCTCAGCCAGAGACGTTTATGTAATGACGAACTCAAGAGGTTTCACAAACACACAGTAATGAGACCTTGCTCGGGAATATGTACCAGCAGGATATTGCTCTGCACTCCCCCCCCCCCCCCCCCCCCCGTCTTTTCTGTTCTCCTAAAGTCGTTCATCACTTTGATGAATGCCTGCTTTAATGAGCCTCACATCATTTGGCCCTGTCTGACCTGGGGTCAGTGGGATTGGGATAAACGCCTTGTCGCTCTGTGTCCTCAGGTCCACCTGTGTGAAGCGGAGGGGCTGTTGGAGTTTTTGGGAGAGGGTGCCCCCCTGCCAGAGATGGACGACAGGCCAGTGTTGGTGGCCGTCAAGCAGCTGAGACCGGACGCCACTAGTACTGCCAGGTCTGTCAGCCTGTCAGGGTTCTTCGGCGTTGTTAAAGCAAATTTTTATAATATGTGACCTTGTTTTGTTTTAGCGTGTCATATTTACACCTACTGGTAAAAATCAGTGTTAGAATGCATCCAGTGCCTGTTAACAGTATTTAAATAGCTGGTTTACACAATAAATTAATGGACCATTCCTTGGTGAGACATTTACTTCCACTGTATTTATCATGCTGTATTTGCACTGAGATCGTGACCACTGATTAGCTCACTAACCGTTTCGTCATCCTCTCGTGGTGTTGGCAGGAACGACTTCCTGAAGGAGATTAAGATCATGTCCCGACTCAACGACCCAAACATCATCCAGCTGCTGTGTGTGTGTGTGAGCTCGGACCCGCTCTGCATGGTCACCGAGTACATGGAGAACGGCGACCTCAACATGTTCCTCTGCCAGAGGGAGATGGAGAGCACGCTCACCCACGCCAACAACATACCCTCCGTCAGGTACGTTCCGCACACCCCGGGCCATGACTTTTTGGAATTAATGATCCAAAATAATAACAACGTAATCTACAAAGTAGACATAATCTACAATCCAGGGGTGAAATGACATACTGATAAATACACGTAATTGAGGTATTAAGCGCATTTGGATTTCTTTGGTTTAATGCCATAGATAAGAGGGTTGATTTAAGACAGGCCATTTATACACACACTTAAAAGCAATCGGAGTTGTACAAAAGGGCTTTCCATTTAAGATGAACTCTCTTGGCGTCGATGTATTGCAGTGGGCAGTGACAACTTGAAAGTCAACTTTCAAGTTTGGCAAAAAGATTTTTTAATAGAAAAGCCCTTTGCAGAACCAAACAAACTTCAAACAGACGTCTTAGTGATTGTAGTGCAGAATGTTCATTTTATCTTCCTTGCGTTTCTGTGCCCCACAGCACGTCGGACCTCTTGCACATGTCAGTGCAGATTGCCTCTGGCATGAAGTATCTGGCCTCTCTCAACTTTGTGCATCGGGACCTTGCTACGCGCAACTGTCTCCTGGACCGCCGGCTCACCATCAAAATCGCCGACTTCGGCATGAGCCGCAATCTCTACAGCAGTGACTACTACCGCATCCAGGGACGGGCTGTCCTGCCTATCCGCTGGATGGCTTGGGAAAGTATTCTACTGGTGAGTGAAGATCTAGGAGTGTGTGTCTGTGTTTTTGTGTGTTTATTTGTGGGCGTATTTGTGTTTTACTGATGGTAAAGTTGTTTGCGCTTTGCCTGTGAGTTTGGCGAACAAGTGAGGAAACATGCATCTGTGGATGTATTGCACTTGCTTCTTAGCTGCCTGTCTGCATGTCTCTGTGTAGCATATGCATGTGTGTGTGAATGTGTCTGCCGCGGGTTTTAGCGTTTTTCTGTTGTCCGCCACCCCCAGGGGAAGTTCACCACTGCCAGTGATGTGTGGGCGTTCGGTGTCACGCTCTGGGAGATTTTCACCTTGTGCAAGGAGCAGCCGTACAGCCTTCTGTCTGATGAACAGGTCATCGAAAACACTGGGGAGTTCTTCAGGAACCAGGGGAGACAGGTACACACAGACCACAACCACAACTTCCACTCGTGAAATAATTCCGTTAATCTGACAGTTTTAAGATGTTTTTGTTTTGTTTTTGTAATTGTTTTGTCATTATTTCCTCCCCCAGATATTTCTCTCTGCCCCGCCGCTCTGTCCTGCCTCTCTGTTTGAGTTGATGATGCGTTGCTGGAGCCGAGACATCGGCGACCGGCCGTCCTTCAACTGCATCTATCAAGCCTTGCGGCCACACGCTAACCCGTGACCCCCTTCGCCAGAACCCACCGTCTCCGGTGAAGGATCCTCTGGACTCCCGAAGGGCGAGGAGGAGGAACAGGAGACGGTCCAGCAATGATGTAGCTTCAGCAGCGCAAGAGGACATGTGTGGGATGGGTGTGTTGACCCGAGTGACGTCCAACGTTTTCCAAACAACAAAAGGAACAAAACAAAAAAACGAACTTGACGTCAACTCGCTGTGGTAACTGCGTTGCGTTGTTGATGCTTAAATCCAAGGACACTTGAGTAATGTTCATTTTGTCTGTCTCTGTAATATGTTTCCTATAAATTGTACCTTTTCACATCCAAGTGTTACAACTGAATCGTTTCGGTTGATACCAAAGGAGAGGGGAGGAAAGGAATGGAGAAGGGGAAAAAGAAAAGACTGAACGCTAGATGGAACAGAGAACCAACAACTGGAGGGCCTGTGGTTATCAAATGTAAAGCACTGCTGTGATTTTGTTTCTTTCCTTTTGCCCATGTTCCTTACCTACCCCCACACTGGAGTATGACTTAGTAATCTTTATATGTTTTATAGTATGTGTGTGTTTTTTTTGTTTGTTTGTTTTGTTTTAATTCTCTGAATATGAATGTTATGCAGGTTAATTTGGATGAGGCTAGACTGGCAGTCTGTGCTCCTAGCTCCAGCAGAACTACTGTCATTGTAGAGTGAAAGCCCTAACGGAGTATAGGGTTGTAGAGCCACAATGGACTGATGTGCAATAGAATGCACTGTGTCTCCCCCCCCCTCACCCCCCCCCCCCCCTAATTGGAATGGGCTGCATTATGGGCTGTATGAACCCCACCTCCCTCCTAACCCAAACATGAAGAGGTGGAATTGTCTCGGCCATCTTAGTTCCATCAGTGCTCCACACATCACACTTAATCCTTGTTCGCGCTTGTTACGTCGTGCATAGCAGAAGACCAACGGTCGAATGGGTCTTTGCACCATCTGTTGGTGTACCGATAGATAGGCCCGTGCTGTTGCCACCAGCACTCTCATTGTGTGCATTGTGCTTCAGTTAGTCTGGTCTGTGAAAGACACTATGAATCCTCAGTGAGGCTCAGCGCCCTCAAGTGGGTACGCTGCTGCAGTAGACTTATCAGAGCATGCGTTGGTGCATGTATTATTTTCATATGGTCCATATTGTAGTTCAGATATTTCGAGAGGTCCTGGTTTTTGCTGGACCTCTTAAAAAGGCACATGGTCTGGGGGAGTTTGAACAATTCGAAGCACATATTACTTTACATACGTATTCCCCTGTATGCTTGTATGCCCTTTCTAACTATAAAAGCTAATGAATTTGTGCTCGTGTTTCATGTTAAGCCTTAATATCCCAAATTGGATGTGCATGTGAGCATTGTTTCAAAGCAATTTCACATTTATAGAAACATGTGAGGCTGCGTTTTTTTTTCCTCCATCTATTGTTGTTTTGTTATGTCTGTGTGATCTTTATCATAATATGATCATTTTTATAGTTCATTTTTACTGTATCTAATTTGCTGTCGTAAGGTATAAAAGACATTGTTGTTAGGGCTGCTGGGACGTGTCACAATCTGGAATGGTGAATGAAGCATTCCTTATAGCGCTGGGATCCAGGCTGAGTGGCAGAGAAGGGTCAGGGAATTTTTGTGTGCGTGCGTTTCTGTTTGGTGCCTGGCATTGCATTCCAATCGGCAACCCTCAGGGCCAGGTTGACCTCTAAACTCAAAGTCTCCCAGTTGCATTTGCTGAAGTGAGCCTGTGGTCTTCTCTATTATCACTGAGTAGAGCCTTGTTTATTCTCTCTCTCTCGATTTGTTTCCATAGCCTTTTTATTTTGTTTTGTTTTGTTCCTCATCTGTTGCAGATGACGTGAGAGCGAGAAGGATGTGTTAGGCTAGGGAGTGCATTATGTGAGCATACAAATGTGCATACACCGTGTGGCTGTGGGAATGTTTTGTATTTGTACTGTGTCTCTGTGTCTGTGTGTGTGTGTGTGTGTGTGTGTGTGTGTGTTTGGGGGGGTTAAAAGGATTTTTGAGTTACGATGACCTTGTGTAGGGTGAGAACGACCCAGCAGCGTCCTCAGTCCTTACTCTCACGTGGATAACAGCTAGTAGTTTCAGTAGTATGTGCAGTCTCAGCACTTGTTTTGAAACTTGTTTTGACTGAATGTGTCATCCCTGATAACCGAGTGACAGGTTGCTCTAAAAACAAACCCACGTGCAGCCTTCTGTAAAGTTTAGCTATACGTACAAATGTTCTGTAGTTCAAGATGCACATCTCTAAGTATCCCCTGTCTGAATATCGGCATATACGTGCATGCAAATTATTGACCATTAGTGTGCAATCATTTTCAGTGTGTGGCGCTTTGTTAACTGAGTGCTTGTCTGTATGAGAGAAAAATGTGTTTCTGTACGCTTGCGTTTGTTTAGATTAAAGTGACTGGTCTCTCCATACCTTACTTTTTCTTTAGCTATAGTTCTATCTCTGCGCTCTGTAGGATGTATGTGACTGTCATGTACATAGTGTAGTCAGAATAGATGTATAGTAATATATTGGGATCTAAGGATGACATTCTTGCACCATCGTGTAACCCCCCTGAGTGTTTCTCATTCTTGTCTCTTATATTAAAAACTAAACCTTGTCTGTAGTTGCTGGATATTTATTTGTGTTTTTGAAACCATAGCTTATCCAACCATCCATCCAACCATACTTTTGTATTGATGCTATAGATGTAAACGCAAATTTCATGAGACCCATTTATTATCAAATTGGTTTAGCCAGAGTTTGCTTCCCCAATTCTTTTTGTACCGGGGGTATCCAGCAAAAAACACTTAGCCTACTTTCAGAGCATATGCACTGTATTTAGGAAATGTTTCAAAGAGATAAAACAAAGTAGGCCTGAATGTGCCGCAGATACTGAAACTAGAGAAAGTCAGCACAAAAGCCATGAAAACAAATATAGGCCTAACAGCAAAATGCTGCATGAAGCCCAAGTCATTCAACACGGGGAATGCCAAAGCAATAGCCTAAGTAAACAAAGAGCTGAAGGTAACACTTTAAAGGGGTCCCCACTAGAGCCTACCTGATTTCTTTCATATTAAACTTAGAAATCATACCGCAGCCTCCAGCCTGCCTGGTAAAATCCCCCCTTGTTGACTTGGAGGAACATGATATTTTGTATTTCCTCAAATGTCTTGTGAAGAGAAATAATGTTTACTTCTGCTTATTGTTTATGATTGTGAAAGACTAAGGGAATTAGTCCAATTACTCCCAGAGGCCAGACTATTCCCATCAGGCATCACAGTGTTTTGCTGTTACACACTCTTGTTCTCGGGCTTTTGTGTGCTTTGTGTGTTAAAAAAAACCCAAATAGCCACACCTCATATTCTCTAAAAAGGTCACATAATGTACACAACAGAAAGGTGCACTCCGCGTTTACTGAAAGCAACCAACAACCAACCACCACAATTTGGATAACAATGTTTGCAACAAGACATCAGCAAGCAACTCCTATAGCAAAGATGATAGAAAGGTAGGCTATCACTTAGAGTGGCCTACATCACAGAGATGAGCGCTAAAATGTTCGTAACAATTATTAGTCTAATGATATTAGTTCTCACAAGGCTGTGTAAAACGCCTTCAAAATAAAAACACTACGCCTCCATACTGTAATTACAGTTTTTCAATCGCTAACAAGCGTTTGTCCATTCATTTGACACATTTTCAAAACTCTAAACACAGACTCTCACCTACAAAACACAATTGGCCAAATGGATCATTTTCCTCTCAAAAGCACATTCCATGTTCTTACACCACATTTTGTTACATATACACTAACTCGTCATTTCTCTGCACACACTAACTTTACCAAAACACTGGAAACCTGACTCAAAATTAAGTTATTTTGTCAAAGAATGAAGCTTGTTTTCACTTCACAAGATACATGCAGTCAATCAGAGTACACTAGGTTTCAAAATACTGGCTACTGTTGACATTACAAAAACTGCATAGACTTTTATGTTTAAGTTTTACAGGTATGTGCATGCAAAACATGCAATCCAGCATTTTTCACTAGATTTCTTGGTTGGGAAATGTATGTCCAAATGTAATGTTCACATTCAAATGCATTCCAGTAAAAAGCAAATATTTTATTTATTTATTTATTTTTACTGTTCACTGGGCCTACAGGAGGTGCAGTAATAATACTGTTTACAGTAGACTATGTTAGAATATAAATACTGTTTACAGTAGACTATGTTAGAACAGAAAAAGTTTTACTGTAAAGCATTGCAGTGAACAAAATATCCATGAAACACAAGAGCATTCTGAACAAAAAACAACAGCAAAAAGCCCAGATAAAAAGGGGGTGAACAAAAAAAGCACAATATTACTGTGTCTAATCTCTGCACCTGCTCCTCTCAGTGCTTCTGCCACTGGGCCTGCTCTTCTCTAGGCCCCTTACTCTTACTCTTCCTCGTCCAGACATTACAGTATTTGTCTGTTTCTGTTTCTGCTTCCAAAAATATCACCTCCTCTTTTTACTGTGTAAGTGTAATAGAGAGAAAAAAAACCCTGCCACTGAGTCTAAGATAGACTGGAATCAGCTGTGGTTGGCCCAATTTACCCAACATAAATCATCTGTGTGTCAATTATTCGATTGTTTGTTTATTATCAGCTGAGATATATTGCTTTTGTATTGATAACATTGCAGAAGCAGAGGTTTTTATACTGTATCTAAGGTTTGGAATATTGTTTTAACTATTGTGGGATGTTGTGTGTTAACATTCGAAAATAATGCAAAAACGATCCATTATTTTGTTGGGAGGTATAGTTTGTCTGTTAAGAAAATGTAAGCATTGTGAACATGTATTCACTGACTGCATACTGTGTGAAAACAACATGAAATGTGTGAATGGTATGGCCACAAAAGACCGATGCTGTGCTAACTGTGTTTAGAGTTTTGACAATGTGTCAACTGAATGGACAAACGCTTGTTAGCGATTGAAAAAAACTGTAATCCAGCATGATTTCTAAGACTAAAAGCCTTTCAAGGATTCCGTGCCCCACGTTGGCACAGACAGATGTCTGGCACTTTGGATTGGACACATGAAGATTCCATTGTAGCACGTGACCCGACCAGAGGGAAAAGGAAAGAATGAAGAAAGGAGACGGTGGAAAACGTCTTAGATTGACGGTAAGTTTTAGAAATAACAACATGTCTGTATCTGTCATGTTAACAGTAAAGTGTACATTGTGAATACACACATATATTGTGATATCAAAAGTAGGCTATAAGTATTGAGAATGTGCTGACGCTGTGGATTGTGAACGCTGTTATCCACAATTTCACTGAACGGTCCATAATTCCCATGAATTCGTCGGGTACTGCTAACTAGACTGCTTACCCGGACAAACTTGGCCAACATCAAACTAAAGCGCCCTTTCTTAGTGTGCCAATTGATGTGCCATTCCTCGACCGGTTGTTTTTATTGGCGACATTGGGGTGAGCGCCTCGATTCTGGAGCCTACAGCTGTTTTGGAACCAACTGCTAAATGCTAGCTATGTCGCTAATTGGCGATGCTGCACCCAGCATCGAAACAATCGCAAATAGTTTTGTTGTGTCTGTTGTCACGATTAACACTTTAAAATTGACTGTATAAGTAGGTGCATGTCAGGATAAATGTTAAAGAGCAATCAGGATATGAACGATCGGCGACACTAATTCAATTAACATGTCTCCTAATATGTAGCAACCTAGCCTGTAGAAATATTCTATGTTCATTATTGACGTTGATGTTGATATGATCTTAGACTGAGACGGCACATATTCACACATACAGTGAATAAGTTGAACTGCTAAAGTTGGCTTTGTGCCACAGTAAGTAGGGCGAGATGGATGTCAGGGTAAACTCTGAAAAAGGCGTACTTTTCGAATTGAAACCTCTCCTGTATTGCGGGACATCACATGCCCTTGCCATTTTGACTACATACCAGAAACATCCATTTAGTCACTTGTGTGGGTTTACTTCCAAGACACCCTGTCTATTTCTGTCAGTTGCCCTTTTCTTGAGCCATTTTTCAAAGTTTTCTTCTTTTAGTTGATGTATGTATGTATGAGTCATTGTCAGTCAGTCTCATTCACTCTGTCATCCACTCCTAAATGTTTCCAATTTCCTCATTTTATAATTTTTCCTTCAACACAGTAAACATTCAGTGATGTGCTATGGCAAGCTCCAGTGTTGTGAGATGTAGTGAAGGCAAGCCATTCCACAGACTTAAGAAGGTCATCCAAAGGATTTGAAATATTGGTGAGTGTGTTCACTGCTGAAATTAAGCTGGATGGAAGCTGTATTACAAGTGTTTAGTCACAAGTCGTGCTGATACATTGGACCTTTGTTTATTGCTTTTTGTCATAAAACATTTTTTAGGGCAATGGTCCTTGATGGTAATTATAACCATGTCTGTTAGTTAGATCACGAGGAGCTACCATATCATTCATCTTCATGGTGGTTCTGTGTCTACCATTTCATGGAAACATGGAACTACACCATAACGACATGGAAATGCACCTGTTCATCATGTAACAGTTGTTTTCACATTTCCTCATTTCATTCTGTTTTTGTCTTGGATAGCAACAGTAAAACATCAAGGGAAATATCTCATCAGACATTCCTCACAAACCATATCAGATCAAATGTCCTAAATTTAGCAGGTCAGCAGACAGATCAAATAAAAAAAAAACTCGACTGAGGAGTTAACTTGTGTCCTTTGTGACTGTTTTCGTCCACATCACCAGCTCCTCTCGGGCCATGCAACCATGAAGCTGAACGAACGCAGCGTGGCTCACTATGCAACGTGCGACTCTCCCCCGGACAAGACCGGCTTCCTCTTCAAGAAGGGGGAGCGGAACACGGCCTACCACCGCCGCTGGTTCGTCCTCAAGGGCAACATGCTGTTCTACTTCGAGGAGCGCGAGAGCAAGGAGCCCATCGGCGTCATCGTGCTCGAGGGCTGCACGGTGGAGCTGTGCGAGTCGGCCGAGGAGTTCGCCTTCGCCGTCAAGTTCGACTGCGCCAGGTCCCGCGTCTACAAGATGGCCGCCGAGAGCCAGGCGGGCATGGAGTCCTGGGTGAAGGCGCTGTCGCGGGCCAGCTTCGACTACATGCGGCTGGTGGTGCGCGAGCTGGAGAAACAGCTGGAGGAGCTTCAGGAGGGAGCCCGAGGGACACAGGGCAAAGCCAAGGGCTCCAGGAAACAACACCAGCAGCCATCACCACGGCCCAAATCCACTGGGTCCACGACAGGCGGCGCTCTCGCCGCGTCCTCTACGACTCAACCCCAGGGCCCCACTGCTGGAGCTGCTTTGCCGGCCGCCTCAGCACTCGGCCAGCCAGAGGACGCGCCGCCTCAGAGCGGTCACGCCAAGGAGAACGGCGTGGCGTGGAGCAAGCCGTCCGCCTTGACCAACGGGGTCCCCGAAACACCGGGCGTGGTCTGGGAAGCCGACGGGAGCTCGAGGGGTGATGGCTTCAGACCCCCACCAGTACCGCCGCGACGGAGGGGAGGCTCGGGGTCAGCCCAGGGGTCTCTCGAGAGCCCGTTCTCCCCGGAAACAGGGTGCTTCTCCAAACTCCATGACTGGTACGGGAAAGAAGTGTCCGAATTGCGAGTCGAGTGGCTGCAAAGCCAGTGAAGTGTGGGAGAGCACCACAGTTGTGCTTCAGTTCTGCTCTTCCTTGTTGCAAAGGTTGTGCCATTGCAGACTGTGCCATTGGGAGAGCTCTATTTCTTTTAAAGAAAGTACTGTACTTAAGATTCCAAACCAGCAGAGAGAGCTTCCACAGATTGGTTTGTAAATTCAGCACTTTTTCTGGTTCTTTAGTGCTTCCTGTGCCCACAGGGAATGCAGTTAGCAAGACATGACAAGACTTCTTATGTTTTGTTTTGTTTTGATTTCCAAAATGTGGGAAATTCCATTGTGCTTTTTATGTCAAATTGCAATGCACAAAAATATTCAAATTGAATTAATCCAACACTTTACTGATTTTAGTGATCTGAGAATGGACTCCGATATCCTTTCCTATTTCTCAGTCAATTTGCTATGGACCAATGATGTAGCGTATGTAGGCATCTGAGCGCTTGTTACTTTGCCTTATGTGGTTGTGAAGATGTCAAGATCCCACAACCCAGACTTACTGAGTTACAATAGTTTACATAACAACCACTTTGTTTTTAAGCAGAATGTTTTTTTCTTTCTTTCACTTTAGCCTTTAAACTATTTCTGCCAGGAATGAATGGTGTCATCTAAGCCTTGTGTCAACATGAATTATTAACATCTCATGAAAAGCTCATTTGAAATAAACAAAAACGCCCCAGACTCTCAGTGCTAAACAAAGATACAAATAGAACAGTTAGTTGTTCATCCCTTTTTCGTACTTTTTGTCGAAGTGAGGCGATGGCTGATATATTTACCGAGCTAGCACCAAGCTTTACCTTTATTTCAAATGTTAACTTTTCAGTGCACTATGTTACATTTACAGCTTTATAAGTATTCTATTGTAGTGCATTAACATCCAACCGCAGTTGGTTGGCCTGATGACCTAATCTTGTGATGTTATGTGCCAAGGTTGGTTTGTTCAAACATGTATCAGTGTTTTTGTATTATGTTGTTGTTGTATTATGAGTTTAATCGGTACAGATAAATGAAATGTTGTCAAAATACGGAATTGTCTAAGGCGCATATGCAAGATATTGATTATTTTGGAAACCGTATGCACCATTTAGCCATGACTTTTTTACAACAGGATACTTTCAGTCAGTAGTTTGTATGGAAATTGCATAGTATTTTGTGACCAAATTATCAGCCTCAGAGAGCGCCTTGTCACCTAGTTATTTCTTTCAGTTCTTAAGTTGATGCTTAAGGCAAGCAAAACCTATGCTAAACCCAGATTTCAATATATATGACAGTGTATTCACATCAGATGGTGATGGCCGCTAGGCGTTATTAGACTTGAGAATCAAGAAGACACATGCTAGGTACATCTACAGATGCTGGCTACTGGTTACATTTATCTATGTGCATTTTGACCTCTGGTCATCCAAACTGAATTTAAGAAATACAGTATGAGTTCAGTTGTGTACATTACTAATCCTAACAATGTCTGAAGCTTGGAAGTAATAATCGTGGAGATTTGTTTTAACTTTTTTCTTGAGACCTTGGAGGTTTTGATCTGGTCACTGATACTGTGCCATTACTATGCATTTTTGGGGGCCAAGCAGCGAAGCTGCGAGGCAACCCATAGTGATTGTACGTATTCTTATTATTATTATTATTATTATTATTATTACACATTGCCCATTTCCCAGCCAACCATACACTCCAGAGTTCTGAAATTTGGCACACTGATTCAACTTCAAATTTGCCCAAATCTATTACATTTTCAGACAACAAACCCCAAAACTCCAGCGCCACCAACAGGTCAGGCTGAATTTTTCAAAAAGTTACCCAGGTCTCAAATTTTGTCCATTTCTTACCAAACTTGTCACACATGACCTTCAGACAAGGCCACTCAAGACTTATCACTTTGTTAATAAATATTCAAAAGCATTTGCCTGTCACAGCCAATCGAAGTTTAAAACGCACCAAAAAACAGCATGTGAACCTATATCTCTATGTAACCAAAGAACCATACAGTAAAAAGTTGGGAAATTTGGTACACTTATTCTCCCTGAGCCAATGACCACTTACCCCAATTTTCAGACCCCAGAGCCCAAAACTCCAGCGCCACCAACAGGTCAAAATTCATCAATTTTTCAACAACATTAATGCAAATAACTCTAAAATGCTTAGACCTATCAAGCTGAAACTTGCTCAGTGTATTAAGGCAAAAGGTATGGCCCCACCCACCAATTAACAAGACTTTTCCATTAACGCTGTAGCGCCACCAACAGACCAAGATCAGAACTTTCAAAAAGTTTCACAGGTCACACATTTCATCCGATTCTCACCAAAATTTGCACACACTATCTTCAGACCATGCCTTCTTACTGCATTGCTTTTTGGAAGAATTGACAAAATTATTTGCCCTTAACAGCCAATCAAAATTGGCGGCGGAGCCGCCACACAGACATTAAACTTAAATCTCTATGGAAGCCATAGAACCATACAGTTAAACGTTTTGAAATTCAACACACATATTCTTCTATGGCCAATGACCACTTTCCCCAATTTACAGACTCTTAACCTCAAACCTCTAGCGCCACCAACAGGTCAAAATTCATCAACTTCTCAACAACATTAGTGCATATAACTCTAAAATGCTTAGACCTATCAAGCTGAAACTTGCTCAGTGTATTAACGCAAAAGTTATAGCCCCACCCACCAATTAACAAGACTTTTCAACAAACGCTGTAGCGCCACCAATAGACCAAGGTCAAAACTTTCAAAAAGTTTCACAGGTCACACATTTCATCCGATTCTCACCAAAATTTGCACACACCATCTTCAGACCATGACTTATAATTGTATAGCTTTATGGAACAATTGACGGAAGTTCTCGCCAGTAACAGCCAATCCAAATTGGCGGCGAAGCCGCCACACAGGAAGTGAACCTATATCTCTGCAAGGCTTTCACATATCAAGACCAAACTTAGAACATGGGCTCAGAACCCAATTAAGAGAAGCCTCAACAACTTTGGTGCCCTTTGACAACTGTGGGGGCGCTATAGTAACAGGAAGTAGGCTCATATCTCCGCAATGCTTTCACGTATCCAAACCAAACTTGGTATATGGACTTGGGACCCCACCCTGAGGACGCACAATACATTTGGTGTACTCTGACCACTAGGGGCGCTATAATTAGCAAAACTTTCTCGTATCAACACCAAACTTGGTACATGGACTTGTGAATACATCCTGAGGACCTACACTAAATTTGGTGACGTTTGACCACTAGGGGCGCTATAATAAACAACACTTTCACCTATCAAAACCAAACTTGGTAAGTGGACTTAGGAACACATCCTAAGGACACACACACACCAAAAAAAAATTAGAAAATAATTTTGGCTATTTTCTTCACATCCACTCTCTCTCGTTCCCAAACTCCTCTATGGTGGTCGTGGGGGGGGGGTTCCATTTGCACACTCTCACTCTCCCATGTCATGTCTTTTGACCACTAGGGGGGCGCTATAATCACAGGAAGTCAGCTCATTTTTCAGTAATGCTTTCATCTCTCGCTCTCTCAAACCCAGACACAAGCACACACACCCTCCTCTATGGTGGTCGTGGGGGGGGGGGGGGGTCCATTTGCACACGCCCACTCTCCCATGTCATGTCTTTTGACCACTAGGGGGGCGCTAGAATCACAGGAAGTCAGCTCATTTTTCATTAATGCTTTCATCTCTCTCGCTCTCTTACCCAGACACAAGCACACACACCCTCCTCTATGGTGGTCGTGGGGGGGGGGGTGTTCCATTTGCACACGCCCGCTCTCCCATGTCATGTCTTTTGACCACTAAGGGGGCACTATAATCACAGGAAGTCAGCTCATTTTTCAGTAATGCTTTCATCTCTCTCTCTCTCTCTCTCAAGCCCAGACAAAAGCACACAAATACTCCTCTATGGTGGTCACAGGGGGAGGGGCGGAGGGGGGGTTGCCTTTCCATATTTCCAAAGCTTGGCCCCCACATTGCTGCTCGCAGCTTTAATTGGGGGCCAAGCAGCGAAGCTGCGAGGCAACCCCTAGTGATTGTACGTATTCTTATTATTGGGGGCCAAGCAGCGAAGCTGCGAGGCAACCCCTAGTGATTGTACGTATTCTTATTATTGGGGGCCAAGCAGCGAAGCTGCGAGGCAACCCATAGTGATTGTACGTATTCTTATTATTATTGGGGGCCAAGCAGCGAAGCTGCGAGGCAACCCATAGTGATTGTACGTATTCTTATTATTATTATTATTATTACACATTGCCCATTTCCCAGCCAACCATACACTCCAGAGTTCTGAAATTTGGCACACTCATTCAACTTCAAATTTGCCCGAATCTATTAAATTTACAGACAACAAACCCCAAAACTCCAGCGCCACCAACAGGTCAGGCTGAATTTTTCTAAAAGTTACCCAGGTCTCAAATTTTGTCCATTTCTTACCAAACTTGTCACACATGACCTTCACACAAGGCCACTCAAGACTTATCAGTTTGTTAATTAATATTCAAAAGCGTTTGCCTGTCACAGCCAATCAAAGTTGGCAACGCACCAAAAAACAGCATGTGAACCTATACTCTATGTAACCAAAGAGCCATACAGTAAAAAGTTGGGATTTTTTGGTACACTTATTCTCCCTAAGCCAATGACCACATACCTCAATTTTCAGACCCCAGAGCCCAAAACTCCAGCGCCACCAACAGGTCAAAATTCATCAATTTTTCAACAACATTAATGCAAATAACTCTAAAATGCATAGACCTATCAAGCTGAAACTTGCTCAGTACATTAACGCAATAGGTATAGCCCCACCCACCAATTAACAAGACTTTTCCACAAACGCTGTAGCGCCACCAATAGACCAAGGTCAAAACTTTCAAAATGTTTCACAGGTCAGAGATTTCATCCGATTCTCACCAAACTTGTCACACATGACCTTCAGACAAGGCCACTCAAGACTTATCACTTTGTTAATAAATATTCATAAGCGTTTGCCTGTCACAGCCAATCAAAGTTGGTGACGCACCAAAAAACAGCATGTGAACCTATTCTCTATGTAACCAAAGAACCATACAGTAAAAAGTTAGGATATTTGGTACACTTATTCTCCCTAAGCCAATGACCACATACCTCAATTTTCAGACCCCAGAGCCCAAAACTCCAGCGCCACCAACAGGTCAAAATTCATCAATTTTTCAACAACATTAATGCAAATAACTCTAAAATGCTTAGACCTATCAAGCTGAAACTTGCTCAGTACATTAACGCAATAGGTATAGCCCCACCCACCAATTAACAAGACTTTTTCACAAACGCTGTAGCGCCACCAATAGACCAAGGTCAAAACTTTCAAAAAGTTTCACAGGTCAGAGATTTCATCCGATTCTCACCAAAATTTGCACACACCATCTTCAGACCATGCCTTCTTATTGCATTGCTTTTTGGAACAATTGACAGAAGTGCTCGCCTCTAACAGCCAATCCAAATTGGCGGTGAAGCCGCCACACAGGAAGTGAACCTACATCTCAGCAAGGCTTTCACGTATCAAGACTTGGGAACACATCCCAAGGACACACACACACACAAAAAAAAAAAAAATAGAAATTAATTTGGGCTATTTTCTTAACATCCACTCTCTCTCTGTCCCAAACCCAGACAAAAGCACACACACTCTCCTCTATGGTGGTTGTGGGGGGCGGGGGTTCCATTTGCACACGCCCACTCTTCCATTTCATGTGTTTTGACCACTAGGGGGGCATTATATTCACAGTAACTCAGCTCATTTTTCATTAATGCTTTCATCGGAAGCTAGCTCATTTGTCATTAATGTTTTCATCTCTCTCTCAAACTCAGACACAAGCACACACACTCTCCTCTATGGTGGTCATGGGGGGGGGGGGGTTAGCTTTCCCACATTTTCCCATGGACTTCCTGGATGACCACTACGTCTGTCCACCTACTGGGTGGTAAGACACCTGGGATTTTCCGCTGCTGTGCCTCAGCCGGAGGCCATGTGAATCTTAGCAATGCCACAGCCTCGAAAGGGATAGAGGGACTTACTCACTGTTAAACATCCTGCTGGTTCATTCTCTATATATAGCCCACTCTCGCCACAGTTTTCTCTGCGACGGTAGGTGAAAATTTGGACGATTTGGAGCTGAGCATTGTGGGTAAATCCCTCCCAAAGAGTTTATTGGGAGCCAAGCAACAACATTAGTGCAAATATCTCTGCTATGCTTGAACCTATCAAGCTGAAACTTGCTCAGTGTATTAAGGCAAAAGTCAAGGCCCCACCCACCAATTAACAAGACTTTTCCATGATTGCTGTAGCGCCACCAACAGACCAAGGTCAAAACTTCCAAAAAGTTTCACAGGTCTCAAATTTCATCCGATTCTCACCAAAATTTGCACACATCATCTTCAGACCATGCTTTCTTATTGCCTTGCTTTGTGGAACAATTGACGGAAGTGCTGGCCTCTAACAGCCAATCCAAATTGGCGGCGAAGCCGCCACACAGGAAGTGAACCTATATCTCAGCAAGGCTTTCATGTACCAAGACCAAACTTAGAACATGGGCTCAGAACCCTATTAAGAGAGGCCTCAATAACTTTGGTGCCCTTTGACAACTGTGGGGGCGCTAATAGTAACAGGAAGTAGGCTCATATCTCAGCAACGGTTTCAAGTATCAAAACCAAACTTGGTATATGGACTTGGGACCCCACCCTGAGGACGCACAATACATTTGGAGTACTCTGACCACTAGGGGCGCTATAATTAGCAAAACGTTCTCGGATCAACACCAAACTTGGCACGTGGACTTGTGGGCACATCCTGAGGACCTACACTAAATTTGGTGACGTTTGAACACTAGGGGCGCTATAATTAGCAAAACTTTCTCGTATCAACACCAAATTTGGTATGTGGACTTGTGAGCACATCCTGAGGACCTACACTAAATTTGGTGACGTTTGAACACTAGGGGCGCTATAATAAACAACACTTTCACCTATCGAAACAAAACTTGGTAAGTGGACTTAGGAACACATCCCAAGGACACACACACACACAAAAAAAATTGAAATTAATTTTGGCTATTTTCTTCACATCTACTCTCTCTCTGTCTCAAACCCAGACACAAGCACACACACCCTCCTCTATGGTGGTCGTGGGGGGGTTCCATTTGCACATGCCCACTCTCCCATGTCATGTCTTTTGACCACTAGGGGGGCGCTATAATCACAGGAAGTCAGCTCATTTTTCATTAATGCTTTCATCTCTCTCTCTCTCTAACCCAGACACAAGCACACACAACCTCCTCTATGGTGGTCGTAGGGTGGGGGGTTCCATTTGCACACGCCCACTCTCCCATTTCATGTCTTTTGACCACTAGGGGGGCGCTATAATCACAGGAAGTCAGCTCATTTTTCATTAATGCTTTCATCTCTCTCGCTCTCTAACCCAGACACAAGCACACACACCCTCCTCTATGGTGGTCGTGGGGGGGGGGGGGGCGTTCCATTTGCACACGCCCACTCTCCCATGTCATGTCTTTTGACCACTAGGGGGGTGCTATAATCACAGGAAGTCAGCTCATTTTTCAGTAACGCTTTCATCTCTCTCTCTCTCTCTCTCAAGCCCAGACAAAAGCACACAAATACTCCTCTATGGTGGTCACAGGGGGAGGGGCGGAGGGGGGGTTGTCTTTCCAAATTTCCAAAGCTTGGCCCCCACATTGCTGCTCGCAGCTTTAATTATTATTATTATTATTATTACACATTGCCCATTTCCCAGCCAACCATACACTCCAGAGTTCTGAAATTTGGCACACTCATTCAACTTCAAATTTGCCCGAATCTATTAAATTTACAGACAACAAACCCCAAAACTCCAGCGCCACCAACAGGTCAGGCTGAATTTTTCTAAAAGTTACCCAGGTCTCAAATTTTGTCCATTTCTTACCAAACTTGTCACACGTGACCTTCAGACAAGGCTACTCAAGACTTATCACTTTGTTAATAAATATTCAAAAGCGTTTGCCTGTCACAGCCAATCGAAGTTTAAAACGCAGCAAAAAACAGCATGTGAACCTATATCTCTATGTAACCAAAGAACCATACAGTAAAAAGTTGGGAAATTTGGTACACATATTCTCCCTGAGCCAATGACCACTTACCCCAATTTTCAGACCCCAGAGCCCAAAACTCCAGCGCCACCAACAGGTCAAAATTCATCAATTTTTCAACAACATTAATGCAAATAACTCTAAAATGCTTAGACCTATCAAGCTGAAACTTGCTCAGTGTATTAAGGCAAAAGGTATGGCCCCACCCACCAATTAACAAGACTTTTCCTTTAACGCTGTAGCGCCACCAACAGACCAAGATCACAACTTTCAAAAAGTTTCACAGGTCACAAATTTCATCCGATTCTCATTAAAATTTGCACACACTATCTTCAGACCATGCCTTCTTATTGAATTGCTTTTTGGAAGAATTGACAAAATTATTTGCCCTTAACAGCCAATCAAAATCGGCGGCGAAGCCGCCACACAGACATTAAACTTAAATCTCTATGGAAGCCATAGAACCATACAGTTAAACGTTTTGAAATTCAACACACATATTCCTCTATGGCCAATGACCACTTTCCCCAATTTACAGACTCTTAACCTCAAACCTTTAGCGCCACCAACAGGTCAAAATTCATCAATTTCTCAACAACATTAATGCAAATAACTCTAAAATGCTTTGACCTATCATGCTGAAACTTGCTCAGTGTATTAACGCAAAAGGTATAGCCCCACCCACCAATTAACAAGACTTTTCAACAAACGCTGTAGCGCCACCAATAGACCAAGGTCAAAACTTTCAAAAAGTTTCACAGGTCACACATTTCATCCGATTCTCACCAAAATTTGCACACACCATCTTCCGACCATGACTTATAATTGCATTGCTTTATGGAACAATTGACGGAAGTGCTCGCCTGTAACAGCCAATCCAAATTGGCGGCAAAGCTGCCACACAGGAAGTGAACTTACATCTCAGCAAGGCTTTCACGTATCAAGACTTGGGAACACATCCCAAGGACACACACACACACAAAAAAAAAAAATAGAAATTAATTTGAGCTATTTTCTTAACATCCACTCTCTCTCTGTCCCAAACCCAGACAAAAGCACACACACTCTCCTCTATGGTGGTTGTGGGGGGCAGGGGTTCCATTTGCACACGCCCACTCTTCCATTTCATGTGTTTTGACCACTAGGGGGGGCATTATATTCACAGTAACTCAGCTCATTTTTCATTAATGCTTTCATCGGAAGTCAGCACATTTGTCATTAATGCTTTCATTTCACACTGTCAAACTCAGACACAAGCGCACACACACCACCTCTATGGTAGTCATGGGGGGGGGGTGATTTTCCCACATTTTCCCATGGACTTCCTGGATGACCACTACATCTATCCACCGACCGGGTGGTAAGACACCTGGGATTTTCCGCTGTTGCGCCTCAGCCGGAGGCCATGTGAATCTTAGCAATGCCACAGCCTCGAAAGGGATAGAGGGACTTACTCACTGTTAAACATCCTGCTGGTTCATTCTCTATATATAGCCCACTCTCGCCACAGTTTTCTCTGCGACGGTGGGTGAAAATTTGGACGATTTGGAGCTGAGCATTGTGGGTAAATCCCTCCCAAAGAGTTTATTGGGAGCCAAGCAACAACATTAATGCAAATATCTCTGCTATGCTTGAACCTATCAAGCTGAAACTTGCTCAGTGTATTAAAGCAAAAGTCAAGGCCCCACCCACCAATTAACAAGACTTTTCCATGATTGCTGTAGCGCCACCAACAGACCAAGGTCAAAACTTCCAAAAAGTTTCACAGGTCTCAAATTTCATCCGATTCTCACCAAAATTTGCACACATCATCTTCAGACCATGTTTTCTTATTGCCTTGCTTTGTGGAACAATTGACGGAAGTGCTGGCCTCTAACAGCCAATCCAAATAAGCGGCGAAGCCGCCACACAGGAAGTGAACCTATATCTCAGCAAGGCTTTCATGTACTAAGACCAAACTTAAAACATGGGCTCAGAACCCAATTAAGAGAGGCCTCAATAACTTTGGTGCCCTTTGACAACTGTGGGGGCGCTATAGTAACAGGAAGTAGGCTCATATCTCAGCAACGGTTTCAAGTATCAAAACCAAACTTGGTATATGGACTTGGGACCCCACCCTGAGGACGCACAATACATTTGGTGTACTCTGACCACTAGGGGCGCTATAATTAGCAAAACTTTCTCGGATCAACACCAAACTTGGTACGTGGACTTGTGGGCATATCCTGAGGACCTACACTAAATTTGGTGACGTTTGAACACTAGGGGCGCTATAATTAGCAAAACTTTCTCGTATCAACACCAAACTTGGTATGTGGACTTGTGAGCACATCCTGAGGACCTACACTAAATTTGGTGACATTTGAACACTAGGGGCGCTATAATAAACAACACTTTCACCTATCGAAACAAAACTTGGTAGGTGGACTTAGGAACACATCCCAAGGACACACACACACACAAAAAAAAAAAAAATGAAATTAATTTTGGCTATTTTCTTCACATCTACTCTCTCTCTGTCTCAAACCCAGACACAAGCACACACACCCTCCTCTATGGTGGTCGTGGGGGGGTTCCATTTGCACACGCCCACTCTCCCATGTCATGTCTTTTGACCGCTAGGGGGGCGCTATAATCACAGGAAGTCAGCTCATTTTTCATTAATGCTTTCATCTCTCTCTCTCAAACCCAGACACAAGCACACACACCCTCCTCTATGGTGGTCGTGGGGGGGGGGTTCCATTTGCACACGCCCACTCTCCCAAATCATGTCTTTTGACCGCTAGGGGGGCGCTATAATCACAGGAAGTCAGCTCAATTTTCATTAATGCTTTCATCTCTCTCGCTCTCTAAACCAGACACAAGCACACACACCCTCCTCTATGGTGGTCGTAGGGGGCGGGGGTTCCATTTGCACACGGCCACTCTCCCATTTCATGTCTTTTGACCTCTAGGGGGGTGCTAGAATCACAGGAAGTCAGCTCATTTTTCATTAATGCTTTCATCTCTCTCGTTCTCTAACCCAGACACAAGCACACATACCCTCCTCTATGGTGGTCGTGGGGGGCGGGGGGGGGTTCCATTTGCACACGCCCACTCTCCCATGTCATGTCTTTTGACCACTAGGGGGGCGCTATAATCACAGAAAGTCAGCTAATTTTTCAGTAACGCTTTCATCTCTCTATCTCTCTCAAGCCCAGACAAAAGCACACAAATACTCCTCTATGGTGGTCACAGGGGGAGGGGCGGAGGGGGGGTTGTCTTTCCAAATTTCCAAAGCTTGGCCCCCACATTGCTGCTCGCAGCTTTAATTATTGGGGGCCAAGCAGCGAAGCTGCGAGGCAACCCATAGTGATTGTACGTATTCTTATTATTATTATTATTATTATTATTACACATTGCCCATTTCCCAGCCAACCATACACTCCAGAGTTCTGAAATTTGGCACACTCATTCAACTTCAAATTTGCCCGAATCTATTAAATTTACAGACAACAAACCCCAAAACTCCAGCGCCACCAACAGGTCAGGCTGAATTTTTCTAAAAGTTACCCAGGTCTCACATTTTGTCCATTTCTTACCAAACTTGTCACACATGACCTTCAGACAAGGCCACTCAAGACTTATCACTTTGTTAATAAATATTCATAAGCGTTTGCCTGTCACAGCCAATCAAAGTTGGTGACGCACCAAAAAACAGCATGTGAACCTATTCTCTATGTAACCAAAGAACCATACAGTAAAAAGTTGGGATATTTGGTACACTTATTCTCCCTAAGCCAATGACCACATACCTCAATTTTCAGACCCCAGAGCCCAAAACTCCAGCGCCACCAACAGGTCAAGATTCATCAATTTTTCAACAACATTAATGCAAATAACTCTAAAATGCTTAGACCTATCAAGCTGAAACTTGCTCAGTACATTAACGCAATAGGTATAGCCCCACCCACCAATTAACAAGACTTTTCCACAAACGCTGTAGCGCCACCAATAGACCAAGGTCAAAACTTTCAAAAAGTTTCACAGGTCAGAGATTTCATCCGATTCTCACCAAACTTGTCACACATGACCTTCAGACAAGGCCACTCAAGACTTATCACTTTGTTAATAAATATTCATAAGCGTTTGCCTGTCACAGCCAATCAAAGTTGGTGACGCACCAAAAAACAGCATGTGAACCTATTCTCTATGTAACCAAAGAACCATACAGTAAAAAGTTGGGATATTTGGTACACTTATTCTCCCTAAGCCAATGACCACATACCTCAATTTTCAGACCCCAGAGCCCAAAACTCCAGCGCCACCAACAGGTCAAAATTCATCAATTTTTCAACAACATTAATGCAAATAACTCAAAAATGCTTAGACCTATCAAGCTGAAACTTGCTCAGTACATTAACGCAATAGGTATAGCCCCACCCACCAATTAACAAGACTTTTCCACAAACGCTGTAGCGCCACCAATAGACCAAGATCAAAACTTTCAAAAAGTTTCACAGGTCAGAGATTTCATCCGATTCTCACCAAAATTTGCACAGACAATCTTCAGACCATGACTTATCATTGCATTGCTTTATGGAACAATTGACGGAAGTGCTCGCCTGTAACAGCCAATCCAATTTGGCGGCGAAGCCGCCACACAGGAAGTGAACCTATATCTCTGCAAGGCTTTCACGTATCAAGACCAAACTTAGAACATGGGCTCAGAACCCAATTAAGAGAACCCTCAACAACTTTGGTGCCCATTGACAACTGTGGGGGCGCTATAGTAACAGGAAGTAGGCTCATATCTCAGCGATGCTTACACGTATCGAAACCAAACTTGGTATATGGACTTGGGACCCCACCCTGAGGACGCACAATACATTTGGTGCACTCTGACCACTAGGGGCGCTATAATTAGCAAAACTTTCTCGTATCAACACCAAACTTGGTACGTGGACTTGTGAGCACATCCGGAGGACCTTCACTAAATTTGGTGACGTTTGAACACTAGGGGCGCTATAATAAACAACACTTTCACCTATCGACAACAAACTTGGTAAGTGGACTTAGGAACACATCCCAAGGACACACACACAAAAACAAAAAAAATAGAAATTAATTTTGCCTATTTTCTTCACATCCACTCTCTCTCTGTCTCAAACCCAGACACAAGCACACACACCCTCCTCTATGGTGGTCGAGGGGGGGGGGGTTCCATTTGCACACGCCCACTCTCCCATGTCATGTCTTTTGACCACTAGGGGGTTACTATAATCACAGGAAGTCAGCTTATTTTTCATTAATGCTTTCATCTCTCTCTCTCTCAAACCCAGACACAAGCACACACACCCTCCTCTATGGTGGTCGTGGGGGGGGGGGGGTTCCATTTGCACGCGCCCTCTCTCCCATTTCATGTCTTTTGACCACTAGGGGGGCGCTATAATCACAGGAAGTCAGCTCATTTTTCATTAATGCTTTCATCTCTCTCGCTCTCTAACCCAGACACAAGCACACACACCCTCCTCTATGGTGGTCGTAGGGGGGGAGGGGTTCCATTTGCACACGGCCACTCTCCCATTTCATGTCTTTTGACCACTAGGGGGGTGCTAGAATCACAGGAAGTCAGCTCATTTTTCATTAATGCTTTCATATCTCTCGCTCTCTAACCCAGACACAAGCACACACACCCTCCTCTATGGTGGTCGTGGGGGGGGGGGTTCCATTTGCACATGCCCACTCTCCCATGTCATGTCTTTTGACCACTATGGGGGCGCTATAATCACAGAAAGTCAGCTCATTTTTCAGTAACGCTTTCATCTCTCTCTCTCTCTCTCAAGCCCAGACAAAAGCACACAAATACTCCTCTATGGTGGTCACAGGGGGAGGGGCGGAGGGGGGGTTGTCTTTCCAAATTTCCAAAGCTTGGCCCCCACATTGCTGCTCGCAGCTTTAATTATTATTATTATTATTATTACACATTGCCCATTTCCCAGCCAACCATACACTCCAGAGTTCTGAAATTTGGCACACTCATTCAACTTCAAATTTGCCCGAATCTATTAAATTTACAGACAACAAACCCCAAAACTCCAGCGCCACCAACAGGTCAGGCTGAATTTTTCTAAAAGTTACCCAGGTCTCAAATTTTGTCCATTTCTTACCAAACTTGTCACACGTGACCTTCAGACAAGGCCACTCAAGACTTATCACTTTGTTAATAAATATTCAAAAGCGTTTGCCTGTCACAGCCAATCGAAGTTTAAAACGCAGCAAAAAACAGCATATGAACCTATATCTCTATGTAACCAAAGAACCATACAGTAAAAAGTTGGGAAATTTGGTACACTTATTCTCCCTAAGCCAATGACCACATACCTCAATTTTCAGACCCCAGAGCCCAAAACTCCAGCGCCACCAACAGGTCAAAATTCATCAATTTTTCAACAACATTAATGCAAATAACTCTAAAATGCTTACACCTATCAAGCTGAAACTTGCTCAGTGTATTAAGGCAAAAGGTATGGCCCCACCCACCAATTAACAAGACTTTTCCATTAACGCTGTAGCGCCACCAACAGACCAAGATCAGAACTTTCAAAAAGTTTCACAGGTCACAAATTTCATCCGATTCTCACCAAAATTTGCACACACTATCTTCAGACCATGCCTTCTTATTGAATTGCTTTTTGGAAGAATTGACAAAATTATTTGCCCTTAACAGCCAATCAAAATCGGTGGCGAGGCCGCCACACAGACATTAAACTTAAATCTCTATGGAAGCCATAGAACCATACAGTTAAACGTTTTGAAATTCAACACACATATTCTTCTATGGCCAATGACCACTTTCCCCAATTTACAGACTCTTAACCTCAAACCTCTAGCGCCACCAACAGGTCAAAATTCATCAATTTCTCAACAACATTAATGCAAATAACTCTAAAATGCTTAGACCTATCAAGCTGAAACTTGCTCAGTGTATTAACGCAAAAGTTATAGCCCCACCCACCAATTAACAAGACTTTTCAACAAACGCTGTAGCGCCACCAATAGACCAAGGTCAAAACTTTCAAAAAGTTTCACAGGTCGGAGATTTCATCCGATTCTCACCAAAATTTGCACAGACCATCTTCAGACCATGACTTATAATTGCATTGCTTTATGGAACAATTGACAGAAGTGCTCGCCTGTAACAGCCAATCCAAATTGGCGGCGAAGCCGCCACACAGGAAGTGAACCTACATCTCAGCAAGGCTTTCACGTATCAAGACTTGGGAACACATCCCAAGGACACACACACACACAAAAAAAAAAATTAGAAATTAATTTGGGCTATTTTCTTAACATCCACTCTCTCTCTGTCCCAAACCCAGACAAAAGCACACACACTCTCCTCTATGGTGGTTGTGGGGGGCGGGGGTTCCATTTGCACACGCCCACTCTTCCATTTCATGTGTTTTGACCACTAGGGGGGCATTATATTCACAGTAACTCAGCTCATTTTTCATTAATGCTTTCATCGGAAGTTAGCTCATTTGTCATTAATGCTTTCATGTCACGCTCTCAAACCCAGACACAAGCACACACACGTTCCTCTATGGTGGTCATGGGGGGGGGGGGATAGGTTTCCCACATTTTCCCATGGACTTCCTGGATGACCACTACGTCTGTCCACCTACCGGGTGGTAAGACACCTGGGATTTTAAGCTGCTGTGCCTCAGCCGGAGGCCATGTGAATCTTAGCAATGCCACAGCCTCGAAAGGGATAGAGGGACTTACTCACTGTTAAACATCCTGCTGGTTCATTCTCTATATATAGCCCACTCTCGCCACAGTTTTCTCTGCGACGGTGGGAGCTGAGCATTGTGGGTAAATCCCTCCCAAAGAGTTTATTGGGAGCCAAGCAACAACATTAATGCAAATATCTCTGCTATGCTTGAACCTATCAAGCTGAAACTTGCTCAGTGTATTAAGGCAAAAGTCAAGGCCCCACCCACCAATTAACAAGACTTTTCCATGATTGCTGTAGCGCCACCAACAGATCAAGGTCAAAACTTCCAAAAAGTTTCACAGGTCTCAAATTTCATCCGATTCTCACCAAAATTTGCACACATCATCTTCAGACCATGCTTTCTTATTGCCTTGCTTTGTGGAACAATTGACGGAAGTGCTCGCCTCTAACAGCCAATCCAAATTGGCCGCGAAGCCGCCACACAGGAAGTGAACCTATATCTCAGCAAGGCTTTCATGTACCAAGACCAAACTTAGAACATGGGCTCAGAACCCAATTAAGAGAGGCCTCAATAACTTTGGTGCCCTTTGACAACTGTGGGGGCGCTATAGTAACAGGAAGTAGGCTCATATCTCAGCAACGGTTTCAAGTATCAAAACCAAACTTGGTATATGGACTTGGGACCCCACCCTGAGGACGCACAATACATTTGGCGTACTCTGACCACTAGGGGCGCTATAATTAGCAAAACTTTCTCGGATCAACACCAAACTTGGTACGTGGACTTGTGGGCACATCCTGAGGACCTACACTAAATTTGGTGACGTTTGAACACTAGGGGCGCTATAATTAGCAAAACTTTCTCGTATCAACACCAAACTTGGTATGTGGACTTGTGAGCACATCCTGAGGACCTACACTAAATTTGGTGACGTTTGAACACTAGGGGCGCTATAATAAACAACACTTTCACCTATCGAAACCAAACTTGGTAAGTGGACTTAGGAACACATCCCAAGGACACACACACACAAAAAAAATTGAAATTAATTTTGGCTATTTTCTTCACATCTACTCTCTTTCTGTCTCAAACCCAGACACAAGCACACACACCCTCCTCTATGGTGGTCGTGGGGGGGGGGGGGGGGGGGTGTTCCATCTGCACACGCCCACTCTCCCATGTCATGTCTTTCGACCACTGGGGGGGTGCTATAATCACAGGAGGTCAGCTCATTTTTCAGTAATGCTTTCATCTCTCTCTCTCAAACCCAGACACAAGCACACACACCCTCCTCTATGGTGGTCGTGGGGGGGGGGGGTTCCCATTCGCACACACCCACTCTCCCATGTCATGTCTTTTGACCACTAGGGGGGCGCTATAATCACAGGAAGTCAGCTCATTCTTCATTAATGCTTTCATCTCTCTCTCTCTCAAACCCAGACATAAGCACGCACACCCTCCTCTATGGTGGTCGTGGGGGGGGGGGTTCCATTTGCACACACCCACTCTCCCATGTCATGTCTTTTGACCACTAAGGGGGCGCTATAATCACAGGAAGTCAGCTCATTTTTCAGTAACGCTTTCATCTCTCTCTCTCTCTCTCTCTCAAGCCCAGACAAAAGCACACAAATACTCCTCTATGGTGGTCACAGGGGGAGAGGGGAGTGGGGGTTGTCTTTCCAAATTTCCAAAGCTTGGCCCCCACATTGCTGCTCGCAGCTTTAATTATTATTATTATTACACATTGCCCATTTCCCAGCCAACCATACACTCCAGAGTTCTGAAATTTGGCACACTCATTCAACTTCAAATTTGCCCGAATCTATTAAATTTACAGACAACAAACCCCAAAACTCCAGCGCCACCAACAGGTCAGGCTGAATTTTTCTAAAAGTTACCCAGGTCTCAAATTTTGTCCATTTCTTACCAAACTTGTCACACATGACCTTCAGACAAGGCCACTCAAGACTTATCACTTTGTTAATAAATATTCATAAGCGTTTGCCTGTCACAGCCAATCAAAGTTGGCGACGCACCAAAAAACAGCATGTGAACCTATACTCTATGTAACCAAAGAACCATACAGTAAAAAGTTGGGATTTTTTGGTACACTTATTCTCCCTAAGCCAATGACCACATACCTCAATTTTCAGACCCCAGAGCCCAAAACTCCAGCGCCACCAACAGGTCAAAATTCATCAATTTTTCAACAACATTAAGGCAAATAACTCTAAAATGCTTAGACCTATCAAGCTGAAACTTGCTCAGTACATTAACGCAATAGGTATAGCCCCAGCCACCAATTAACAAGACTTTTCCACAAACGCTGTAGCGCCACCAATAGACCAAGGTCAAAACTTTCAAAAAGTTTCACAGGTCAGAGATTTCATCCGATTCTCACCAAAATTTGCACACACCATCTTCAGACCATGCCTTCTTATTGCATTGCTTTTTGGAACAATTGACAGAAGTGCTCGCCTCTAACAGCCAATCCAATTTGGCGGCGAAGCCGCCACACAGGAAGTGAACCTACATCTCAGCAAGGCTTTCCGAATCAAGACTTGGGAACACATCCCAAGGACACACACACACACAAAAAAAAAAAAATAGAAATTAATTTGGGCTATTTTCTTAACATCCACTCTTTCTCTGTCCCAAACCCAGACAAAAGCACACACACTCTCCTCTATGGTGGTTGTGGGGGGCGGGGGTTCCATTTGCACACGCCCACTGTTCCATTTCATGTGTTTTGACCACTAGGGGGGCATTATATTCACAGTAACGCAGCTCATTTTTCATTAATGCTTTCATCGAAAGTTAGCTCATTTGTCATTAATGCTTTCATCTCACGCTCTCAAACCCAGACACAAGCACACACACCTTCCTCTATGGTGGTCATGGGGGGGGGGGGATAACTTTCCCACATTTTCCCATGGACTTCCTGGATGACCACTACGTCTGTCCACCTACCGGTTGGTAAGACACCTGGGATTTTCCGCTGCTGTGCCTCAGCCGGAGGCCATGTGAATCTTAGCAATGCCACAGCCTCGAAAGGGATAGAGGGACTTACTCACTGTTAAACATCCTGCTGGTTCATTCTCTATATATAGCCCACTCTCGCCACAGTTTTCTCTGTGACGGTGGGTGTTTTTGACGATTTGGAACTGAGCATTGTGGGTAAATTCCTCCCAAAGAGTTTATTGGGAGCCAAGCAACAACATTAATGCAAATATCTCTGCTATGCTTGAACCTATCAAGCTGAAACTTGCTCAGTGTATTAAGGCAAAAGTCAAGGCCCCACCCACCAATTAACAAGACTTTTCCATGATTGCTGTGGCGCCACCAACAGACCAAGGTCAAAACTTCCAAAAAGTTTCACAGGTCTCAAATTTCATCCGATTCTCACCAAAATTTGCACACATCATCTTCAGACCATGCTTTCTTATTGCCTTGCTTTGTGGAACAATTGACGGAAGTGCTCGCCTCTAACAGCCAATCCAAATTGGCGGCAAAGCCGCCACACAGGAAGTGAACCTATATCTCAGCAAGGCTTTCATGTACCAAGACCAAACTTAGAACATGGGCTCAGAACCCAATTAAGAGAGGCCTCAATAACTTTGGTGCCCTTTGACAACTGTGGGGGCGCTATAGTAACAGGAAGTAGGCTCATATCTCAGCAACGGTTTCAAGTATCAAAACAAAACTTGGTATATGGACTTGGGACCCCACCCTGAGGACGCACAATACATTTGGCGTACTCTGACCACTAGGGGCGCTATAATTAGCAAAACTTTCTCGGATCAACACCAAACTTGGTACGTGGACTTGTGGGCACATCCTGAGGACCTACACTAAATTTGGTGACGTTTGAACACTAGGGGCGCTATAATTAGCAAAACTTTCTCGTATCAACACCAAACTTGGTATGTGGACTTGTGAGCACATCCTGAGGACCTACACTAAATTTGGTGACGTTTAAACACTAGGGGCGCTATAATAAACAACACTTTCACCTATCGAAACCAAACTTGGTAAGTGGACTTAGGAACACATCCCAAGGACACACACACACACAAAAAAAATTGAAATTAATTTTGGCTATTTTCTTCACATCTACTCTCTCTCTGTCTCAAACCCAGACACAAGCACACACACCCTCCTCTATGGTGGTCGTGGGGGGGGGGGGGGTGTTCCATCTGCACACGCCCACTCTCCCATGTCATGTCATTTGACCACTAGGGGGGCGCTATAATCACAGGAAGTCAGCTCATTTTTCATTAATGCTTTCATCTCTCTCTCTCTCAAACCCAGACACAAGCACACACACTCTCCTCTATGGTGGTCGTGTGGGGGGGTTCCATTTGCACACGCCCACTCTCCCATTTCATGTCTTTTGACCACTAGGGGGGCGCTATAATCACAGGAAGTCAGCTAATTTTTCATTGATGCTTTCATCTCTCTCGCTCTCTAACCCAGACACAAGCACACACACCCTCCTCTATGGTGGTCGTAGGGGGGGGGGTCCCATTTGCACACGGCCACTCTCCCATGTCATGTCTTTTGACCACTAGGGGGGCGCTATAATCACAGAAAGTCAGCTCATTTTTCAGTAACGCTTTCATCTCTCTCTCTCTCTCTCAATCCCAGACAAAAGCACACAAATACTCCTCTATGGTGGTCACAGGGGGAGGGGCGGAGGGGAGTTTGTCTTTCCAAATTTCCAAAGCTTGGCCCCCACATTGCTGCTCGCAGCTTTAATTGTAATTGTTTTGAACGGTTACATACATTTTATACATTACATTGAGAAGCATAATCCAAATGGGATTAGTAAAAAAGGAATATAAAAATGTGTGTGATGTTTATTACCCCACAGTCAGAATATTGTTTAAGATTACTACGGTATTTGGTATGACCGTGCCAATTTCACATTATTTAAATGTAATCACTACAGATATCTATTTATAAAAGATGACAAAAAGAATGTGGCTAATCAGTATGTGAACAGCTGTTTTGCCTTTTGCTCCATCTTTTCAATGATTCCAAGATGTACAGTGCAAATGAAGAAAACAATCATAATAAATAAAAAATAAAGTTCATGAATTAATTTGCCCTTCTCTCTTATTGAAGGCAATTAAGTGTGAAACATGCTTGCTGTCGCTGTTGCTGTTGCTAAGACAATGCAGTATAGAACAGTTTATTATATGTACTTTTTTTTTAAAGTCCTTAACCAGTCTGAAAAGTCAAGGGCCGGGTTTCCCAAAATTGTTAAGAAGCTCCTAAGTGCTAAGAACTTCTTAGGAGCGTTGTAAGAATGTTCTAAGAACGCTCCTAAGAAGTTCTTGGGACTTAAGAGCTTCTTAACTTTTTTGGGAAACCCGGCCAAGGTCAGTGACCAGGTAAAGGGCTACTGGTCTCCCATGAGTGTGAAGTCAATGCTTCAACTTGAGCCACCTCAGGCTAACTGTCAAGTTCATCTCAAAACGTATTTGCTTATCAGATCAGTTCTTGATTTTAAACACTGTATTCCAGTCTTTCACAACTGATTGTCGACTGATTGAGGAGGTCAGATTACCTGTAACTTTTGTCAGAAATAAATGACCACTAAATAACTCTTGAAGGAAATGATAAGCCAAGATATAGAAGTACATAGTGTTACAAGAGACTGCAAGATGAGGGCTTTAACCCTGCACACACCTCATACTGAATCACAGGGTCAGTCCCTACACCTTCACTGCAAGCGCCTCCTGCAAATACATCCCTAGTACATTCATGTGGATCCTTATTTTAGTATCTTTAGTATAGTTCACTGTTCTTTTTAGTAATGTGAATTTGTTATTTTATCATCCTGTTTACGTTGTAGTGTATGTTGTGTGTGGTGTCTTAAACTACTGGGACCTTACATTTCCCCATGGGAATCAATAAGGTATCTATCTGATGAAAAGCTGGACCCATGCCAATTCTGCACGAGTGGCCCTCTACCGGTGGAACATGTAACAGCATTACCACTCAGTTGCATCTCTTTCCGGGCTGCAGAAGTGTGTCTGCTATTCGGTCCCCCACAACTACTGAAAAGGCTTTAGAATGTCTGGTTGTGACACCTCGGCGTATTGTTATTCTACAATAAAATACGACGTTGAATCTCATGTTTCGTTTAACAAAAACAAATCAGTGCAACTTGCAACTCGAAAATAGTGAAATGTTTCCTCCGGAAGAGTTTTCAAGTGACAATGGGAGATTAATGGCTGCAGTCGCAGTAAGAAGCTGTCTTTGTTGTTTACATTTTATAACCACTTTCTGCTTCGCTCAGTGCTCGCGATGTTAGTCATATGGCTTTACATTTCATTGAATTGTATTTACTTCGGACTGTCAGTAACTGTAATATTAAATAAACCCTGTAACGGACAAACTAAAGATATCCTTGCAAGGCGGCTATCCGGCTAAATCGCTTGGTCGACAGCTAGATCAACACAAAAACATTGACAAGAATGCTAAGCTAACGTGAAGTTAGCCTGCTAACACTATTTTGTGAGGCTTGACAATATTTGCTCGCAGACAGCTATCGAAAATGCTTGGAAATACTATTTGTGTGTCATTCAGCTTCACAAGGACAGAGATGTTGGGTAATTAAGTTGTGGTGTTGCTAATTGTTAGCAGCTCTTTCCTGATGGTTTAGCCAAAGTTAGTTATTGCCAGATAGTAATTATAAACTGATGATTCGACATACGAAAAGTCGTGCTCTGAAGTAATATTTAACTGGCATCATGCGATGTAGCCTATTTGTGGTGTAATTTCATGCAATGTCATTCCAAAGTGTTCTTAGACAACATGTCTTCTTTGCAGAGTTGACATACTGATCCAGATGTTATTGGACTATTGTATTGAAAATAGATGAGGAGGTGCTTGAATTCATGAAGGAACAGCAATGCACTAGAAAAGGGATCCTGTGAAGTGTGAACATAGAGCCGAAGTACCCAATAGTCCTACAAGTAAGTGCCAAGTCTGCTTTGCCAGCTGTTTTGCAATGGGTTCGAGAAGTCAGGCGGAGTTACTACTACTTCATAATACTGCTGCTACTACTATTTCATGTGTTGAGAAGTCGCCTTTTTTGACAACAAAATCACTCCTGTTTGTTTATTTCTTATATGTTGATATTGTTGACATAATGGATCATATCACCCTGAATCTGACCTTTGAACTCTTGTCATTGGCCAGGGTCAGAAACATGTTCACTGCAACCCAGACCTCCAAGACCCAGTTCTTGGACAAAGCCCGGCAGCTGAGGGAGGAGAGGAAAGGCCACAAGGAGAAGGATAGAGCTGCCACTATCATGCAGGCGCTGGTCAGGAGGTTCCTTTGTCGCTGTGCATTGCAGAAAGACATCAGGTCTGTCAATCACTACACGAGTGAACCTGCTGCATGGCAAAGCCTTCCGATAATATCAGAGAAAGAGGCTAAGCAGAATAACTGTAAACCAAGAGCTTTGTATTGATTTGTGGTCTTCTTATTCGATTTGGTCATGTTAAAGAGGCCCAGGCCTGAACAGACTCTGTACTGCCTGTTTATCATGTGTCTTCTCTGATTTCCTTGCAGAAAAGAAGTTGATGAGTATTTCGCCGCCAGCGAGGCGGGCACGATGAAGAGAAATGCATTATCCATATTTAAGATTGCACGGAAGTTATTGTTCATCTGTGGCAAGGATGACAAATTGGTAAACTTGGAAATTAATTAACAAATAATAATTAAAAAAAATGCATAAATATGTACCTGCAACAATAATAATACAAATATAATAAATAAATTCTATTAATTTCAGTGTGTACAGATATTACTGCAGGGGATAGGTTTATTAATGAAGTAAACTTAATTAGTGTTATCTTTCTGTTTTTTCAAATCTACCTCATACAGCGCTTTGAGAAGCTTTGCCGCGCCATTCTCAGCAGCATGGAAGTTGAGAATGAATCTAAAGTAAGTGGATAAAAAAATCCCTGATCACTCCACCCTTTGTATTCAGCACAAACTGACAAATAAAGTTGTATTGATTTGTATCATGTTGCATCGTATTATCATATCGTATCGTATCGCATCATATTCTGAAGCTTCTGCTGATGCATCTTGTTTGTTGTGAATGTGCATAGGTGTGGTACGTGTCCTTGGCCCTGTCCAAAGACCTCACCATCGCCTGGCTCAAGCAGGTTAAAGATGTCCTGTGGATGTGCTGTGAGTTCCTCAAAAAACTAAAGGTGGGTCAGTCAGTCTTATTCGGTCCATCACACTTTACCATCTTGCTGCTGTGTGTACACATCAGTGATCATTTTCATGCTGGCAGAGCAGTTATATTTTAAAACTAGGCCAAACTCCAAATTTAATCAGCCGTTTTTTTTAAAAAAAAGACTGAATGTCCTTAAATAAACATTGTCTTCTCCTCTATCTCTCCCCATTTATCTCTTGCTTTCTCCCTTCTCCATCCCTTTCTCTTTCGGTCTCTCTCTCTTGGGCTACACACAGCCTGACATAATGCAGGACAGTAAGCTGGTGACACTACACCTCACTATGCTCATCACGTTCACTGACACTGCTACCTGGAAGATCGTGAAAGGCAAAGGTGAGTGCAAGCAGTAATGGCCGTCACGCTTCATGGTTTCCACGGTGAGAGACTGGTATTGAACTTTTTCTTTGTCACCCTCTCAAGGAGAACCGTTGAAACCAGCCCTGAACAGAATGTGTGAGAACATCATGGGCCATCTCAACCAGAAGGGATTTTACTCCGTGTTGCAGGTACACATCTGGTTGATATTCATATCAGTCCCTTATACATTTTTATTTCACTATGTTCTGTCATGATTTAGGAGACATAATAGTGCATATCTGGTAATGCACTTGGTAGTGCACATATTTTACAATGTTTAAGTGTACATCTTAATGGTTGTGTGTTAAAAATAAACATTGCCATGGCCAGTTACATTCAGCAGTACTTTGGATGCATTGGTTTTCAAAATAAGTGAAAATGCTGATGTGACATGATATTTTGAATTTCCCATAGATTTTGCTCACAAATGGATTGGCAAGATCCAGGCCCTCTCTGACCAAGAGCATGTTAACAGCCATCTTCACACTCTCCCTCAGGTAATAGACCTCAGACCTCAATATTCAGTCTGTGCTGCCATATGATATATAGCCAGGTATACATGAGGCCAGGTGGATGCAATGTATCTTTTTTCTTATTTCAGACCTGTGATCGCTGCACACTTCTCCGATAACCTGCTGAGGTCCTTCCTCATCCACATCATGTCTGTTCCAGCAGTCATTTCTCACCTCAACACACTAACCCCCGAGGTACTGTACTTTCATCACCGACGCCTCTCTGAACTACACACAACTGCCCTTGGGGCTCATGACCAGGGGCAAATAGAAAATAGAATCAGTGGGTAGTTGGGCAACAGTCGTTAAACCGAGTGTAGAATCTCTGTTAATTTCTGTTATTCAGGGTGAATGATTGAGCAGAGTTGGGTGGTCTGTACGCAATTCAATATCTGTGAAATCTAACTCTTCACACACACACACACACACACGCACACACACACACACACACACACACACACACACACACACACACACACACACACACACACAGATCGAAGTTAGTCATATTTTGCTCTGGACAAAGGATGACTGACCTAATGAAACGTGAGCATTTATTTTCCACGAGTGCCTGGTGACTATCCTGTGTTCTCTCATTAGTGCATGGCCACCATCCAGGCTCACGACCTCCTGAGGAAGTTCATCTTGTTCCTGAGTCGAGAGGAACAGTGCCTTGACATCTGTGTCTGCCTGGAGGGAAGTCACACACTGTGCTTACTAGGTAGGGTGTGTGATTGAGTGTTTGTGCCCCCCCCCCTCACACACACACAGTCTTGTTTTTGTGTATTTCTAGGCCTACATTCACTAAATCTGTTGTCTACTATTTCTTTTGTTATTTCATTGTTATTGTAATCTCGACATCACTGAAAATGGGGACTAACCTCAATGAACTTCTGAGAATAAATAAAGGTTGTCCTTAGTTCATCACATTTGCAGTATTCACCCACAACAGGGAGTAACTCATAATTGCTGGCGGGACTAATACAGGGCTGGGCTTGGTTATTTCTGCTGATGTTTGCCTCAGATGTCAGATATCCGCTTCAGAAAGCTAGAAAGTTACAGGGCTCATGTTCCACCAATTTGCAGAAGCAGGTTGTTTCACTTGCATTGTTTAAAGCCCTTGTTCTTTGTAAAACTTGTTACAATTGCATCCAGGTGTGTTTAGAAGTGTCCTTCTTCTGTGTTGGATTCTAAGCACATTGTTGATGTTCTTCCAGGTAACCTCATTCACCTGGGTTACCTGAACGAGAAAGTACTGGAGGAGGAGGCCAACCACTTTGTGAAGGACCTGACGGACATGCTGTCGTACTGCCAGAGATACGTGTCTCAGAAGAAGTCCAACCTCACGCACTGGCACCCCGTACTGGGATGGTTCTCCCAGACTGTGGATTACGGGTCAGTTCTGAACATTCTAGTTCTAGAGAGACTCTCATTATTACCCGGCCATTATGGTTCTTACATAAGGGTAGCAAAAACAATGTCAGCGCAGGAAGACTTTGTCAGTCAGTCTTGTTAAACAATTTGTTTGCCGATAGCATGACCTGAAAAGGACATGGCGATTGCCTGTTTCTCCCAGAAAGAGGTCATTGGCCAGTGAAGCATGCTCTAAAGCAGGGCTCTTCAATTAGCGGCCCGCGGGCCGGATCCGGCCCCCGAGATACTTTGTAGTGGCCCTTGAAGTGTTGGCTGATGTTATATATGAGCAAATCCTTATGATCGGTAGAGACGTAAATAGCTGGTGGAAAACGCGATAATGGAGGTGCAGTGATAGGCTACACTGCGAGTAGCGCCTATAAATAATATTCTGTGTGGTGCGTTGCTGTTGTAGGCTACTTTGTTACTGGATATTATACAAAGAGGTGCCTTGCTTCGTTTTTACGCAGCGTCACCAACATGTTGACGTGCGCCAAATCCAAGCTGTTTTCCTCAAAGCATGAAACATTTTTGGTGCATGAAATCTCACCGGTAGTGTGCCTCTCCAGTCCAAGCAGATCCTCGCGAAAACATTCGCCACTCGTAATGTAGCTATTGGAGCAAATAGGAGTCGGTTTAAAAGTTTAACTTTGGTGGCATCATTTCTGTTACATGCTATCACTCGCTCTGAAGCCACTGCACCTCAGCCAACTGCACGTAACGTTTTGACCGAGTTGAACATAAGTTCCATCTTAGCTTAGTTTCAACGTAAATTGCCACTACGTTGGAGTATTATAAGCCACTAACATTTTAACGGGTTGCACCACGCAAATAGTTTCAATGTGAAACTAATACACATCCATCGCCTTGATGTCAAGTCCACTGTAAGTAACATTGATTTGTGAACACGTTCATCCAATTTAAATGGTGGGAACGTTAAATGTATGTTGAGATGAGTTACATATGCGACCGATTACGCACATTTAATTCATTTAAACACTGTTTGAAACCTGTTTGTGCCCATTGGAAATTGTATGGACCTAGCAGTTACTGCGCAAAGCTCAGATTCCATTGCTGTTAATGTTATCACAGATTTCATATTAGTCATAGCAATGCAGATCCAGTGTCACCTTCCCAATGCCTACCACTGTGGTAGTCTGGGCCTGTGGCAGAAATATTCCCAAAACACAAATACAACAAAATAACCACAAAATAATTATGCTTTTACAAAATGCAACATATTAGCAATATAGATCCAGTGTCACCTTCCCAATGTTGGCCTACCACTGTGGTAGTCTGGGCCTGTGGCAGAAATATTCCCAAAACACAAATAACCACCAAAAAACGATATTATCAGAGAATGTCTAATAAGGGACAGGCTCTGATATTATGCATTTACAAAATGCAACATTTGAACACCCATATTGGTGCTGTTGTAGTTTATTGTATCTACATTTGTACGTAATTACTCATATTTCAAGCGGTATTTCTCTGGCCCCGCAGTTGTGATACTTTTCATGAACTGGCCCCTATTACAAACTAATTGAATAGCCCTGCTCTAAAGCAACACAATGTGGGTCTTTCAAATTCATTTTGATGCCACACTGACTTGGAAAATGGAGTGTCTGACATTGTCGATGTGCATCCGGAAAAATCTGGTATTGCACTATGTAATGTCGTTATAGCGGGTCGGAGCACGACCCATTTTACAGGTTTTACACAGATTGGGTACCCCCGTAGTGCTACATGAGAACCCAGTGCATTGACAATAGACGAAAAGTGTGACTACTCTGTGTGACTTCAATCAGTGTGAAGTTAGCGAATCGAATCTCTGGCTGCCTCAGGGGACAGAGAGGGCCTGTGATTCGCTAACATCACACCAGTCAGATCTGACAGGTGTCCAGTCAGTCAGAGTAAGGAACTTCACCCGTCAGTTATACGTCAAATCCAAGTCCATGTACAGTACATCCGCTCGGGGGCCGGATGTGATGCATAAGCACTACATGCAGGGGATGTATATTTCTCTGGCCACAAGTGTCTGGGTAGCTCCTTGAGAACCACGGATATTGATCGACCATCTCTCTGAATGGAGACACTGCAAATGATTATGGTGAAAGTAGGCCACTATTAGCCGCATTGTGCATGAGCCGCAGGACAGTACTTTATGCAAGGTAAACGAAACTAAACCATATTAATGTCATATTAGCTGCTCCCATGTATTAACCGCATAGCTGAAGACATTTTGTAAAATCAATGTATAAGCCGCGGCTAATAGTCGGGAAATGACGGTATTGGGGCTCTTCGATGCTGAGTGATGTCCTCTTCCTGCCTCTGCCCTCTGACCCCGCGCAGCCTGAACGAGTCCATGCCCCTGGTGACGCGGCAGCTGCAGTACCTGTGGGGCGTGCCCGTCATCCGCACGCTCTTCTGCGACGTGCTCAGCAAGAAGCTGGAGGCCCAGGAGCCCACCCCTCCTCCCCCGCCCCAACCAAGCATGTCGCAGAACAACCTGCCAGTCAAGAGTGAGTACAACGAGCACAAGAGAACAAGCTATAAATGTATGTTCTGTATGTATGTATATTCTATCATATTATTCACACTGTAATACATTCTTTACACCATATCAGGAGAATAAAGGTCAGATATGTCCAAGAAAAGGTCTGCAATATACAATGAGACCGACACCTGTGTGTTAGACAGAATGACACCAGATTGAATGGCAGCTGAAAAGCATGTGTTCTGCTTCATGCCAGTCCTGCTTTCTTATTGTCTAATCGTTGCCATGGCTACTTTATGCAATTATAATCACATTGATCATTGGACAGTTTCCTTTGCACTATAGTTTGTGCTGCTGTTATCTTGGCATTGCTGTCGCCTTACCAGGAAGAGCTGTCGTCTGGGCGATAGCCCTCCCCTCCGCATGTCTGTTGCGGTACAGAAGCAGCACCATTAGCTGGCTCTCTCTGTGTCCATCTGCCCTGCAGACCTGTTCAAGCGGGCGTTCCAGAAGTCGGCGTCGGTGCGGAACATCCTGAAGCCGGTGGGCGGGAAGCGCGTGGACTCGGTGGAGGTGCAGAAGGTGTGCAGCATCTGCGTGCTGTACCAGACCGCCCTGACCACCCTCACCCAGATCCGCCTGCAGATCCTCACCGGTCAGTCCCACAGCATAGCCATGCACCTGTCTGTGTCTGTGTGAGGATATATGACGAACACACACACACGTTAGGGCAAACAAATGATACGAATGTTCAGATATGTACAGTACTGTGTTCTTTGATCATTGATCATTTCTAATCATTATGAAGGTTCACTTTATATTCATAATCTACTTGCATTAATTTAACTTACATCATATTTTATTCATGGCTTGTATGTGTCACAAACAAACAAATATTGACAAATAAACTATGTAACACATACTGTACTGTATCAGACACACACCTCATGTATCCTTGTGTGTGTGTGTGTGTGCGTGCAGGCCTGACGTATCTGGACGACCTGCTGCCCAAGCTGTGGGCCTTCATCTGTGAGCTGGGGCCCCAGGGCGGCCTCAAGCTCTTCCTGGAGTGCCTCAACAACGACACGGAGGAGTCCAAGCAGCTGCTCGCCATGCTCATGCTCTTCTGCGACTGCTCACGCCACCTCATCACGTAGGACACACACACACATACACACACACACACCTACACACACCTGCCTAATAAACCACCTAGAAGAACTACACCTAGCTGCACCCTATTTTTTCATTCATATTTACAGTTGTTTGCTGTTTGCTGCAAAAGAATGGTCGGTAACATGAGCATGCCAATTTCTCTGTTGTGCAACGCAAACATTTTCATTTCTATGTGCATTACAGGATTCTGGATGACATTGAAGTCTATGAGGAGCAAATATCGTTCAAAATCGAGGAGCTTGTTACCATTTCCTCGTTTCTCAATACATTTGTCTACAAGATGATTTGGGACGGCCTCCTTGGTGAGTTTCACACACTCAAACAATCAGCCTTACTCCAACAATCAATATTGATTCCCATTAATGACTATCTCAACACAAGATAAGATAAGATAAGACAAGATAAGATAAGATAAGATAAGACTTAAGTAAATGTATTACCATGTGTGGGATTTAATAGTCACAACAGCCCAATAGTGCAATGAATAAAAAGTAAAAGAAAATTGTATACAGTATGTCCAGCATAAAAAAATAAACCTAAAAAAATCACTCAGAAAACAGAAAGCGTGATGGCGTGGGCCTGTGTTTCCGACTGTTCAAGGGATCTGTATGTGTTTGTCTTCTCTTCTCTGCTCTGTAGAGAATGCCAAAGGTGAGAAGCTGGATCTGTTCCATAGCGTCCATGGCTGGCTAATGGTCCTGTACGAGCGAGACTGCAGACGGAGATTCTCTCCAGATGACCACTGGCTCCGCAAGTGAGGACAATTCATACACACACACACACACACACACACACACACACACACACAAGCATACTCACTCACTCACTCACTCACTCACTCACTCACTCACTCACTCACTCACTCACTCACTCACTCACTCACTCACTCACTCACACACACACACACACACACACACACACACACACACACACACACACAGCTTGTCGCGCAGGATGCTCTTCTTGCTGTAGTTGGGCAGCTTCAGCAGGTTGAAGCAGGTGGACGAGGTGGGCAGCCGGCCGCCCGGCTCCTTCTTGCGGATGGTGAAGAAGCCCCGCAGCACGCTGCCCAGGGTGTCCCCCGTGTCCTGGGGAGAAAAAACACACACACACACACACACACACACAGATAAGTACACACACACACACACACACACACACACACACACACAGACACAGACACAGACACACATATATATACACAAACACACATATACTGTATACACACACTCCATGAAGTGACTGTTAAAAAATATGTACTGCTCATTTTGTGGACAGTTCTGGCACGCTCATTTAATCTCTACTTGTGCAGACGAGGAATTAATTTCCTTTCCCCTGCAGGCTTATCTCCTGGTCTCATAGTTGTCCTCCTCTCCCCCTCTCTCCTCTCTCCTCTCTCCTCCCCCCTCTCTCCTCTTCCTCTCTCCTCCCCCCTCTCTCCTCTCTCCTCTCTCCTCTCTCCTCCCCCCTCTCTCCTCTCTCCTCCCCCCTCTCTGCTCTCTCCTCTCTCCTCCCCCCTCTCTGCTCTCTCCTCTCTCCTCTCTCCTCTCTCCTCTCTCCTCCCCCCTCTCTCCTCTCTCCTCTCTGCTCTCTCCTCTCTCTCCTCTCTCCTCTCTCCTCTCTCCTCTCTCCTCTCTCCTCTCTGCTCTCTCCTCTCTCCTCTCTCCTCTCTGCTCTCTCCTCTCTCTCCTCTCTCCTCTCTCCTCTCTCCTCTCTCCTCTCTCCTCTCTCCTCCCCCCTCTCTCCTCTCTCCTCTCTGCTCTCTCCTCTCTCCTCTCTCCTCTCTCCTCTCTCCCCTCTCCTCTCTCCTCTCTCCTCTCTCCCCCCTCTCTCCTCTCTCCTCCCTCTCTCCTCTCTCCTCTCTCCCCCCTCTCTCCTCCCCCCTCTCTCCTCTCTCCTCTCTCCTCCCCCCTCTCTCCTCTCCCCTCTCTCCTCTCTCCCCCCTCTCTCCTCTCTGCTCTCTCCTCTCTCCCCTCTGCTCTGTGTCAGGGACCTGAAGCCCAGCCTGCTGTTCCAGGAGCTGGAGAAGGGCAAGAAGAGAGCCCAGCTGCTACTGCAGTACATCCCGCACGTCATCCCGCACAAAAACGTACGAGCGTCGTCCACTCTCACGTCACTGACCGCCACTGACCTCCTCTCCTTCTCACAGCATGCACCAGCCCAACGTGTCTCTTGACACAACACTTTTTCATGTGACTGTGTTAAAAAAGATAACAACAAAAGCATTTGATGATCATGCTGATCCATGAATGTGAATTATGTTTATGTTACAGGGACAGTAGAGGTCACATTTAACTGTAAATGATACATTTAACTAATGCTGGCAGCTGGTGAGCTCACTACTGCTTGTGTGTGTGTGTGTGTGTGTGTGTGTGTGTGTGTGTGTGTGTGTGTGTGTGTGTGTGTGGATGTGTGTGTGTGTGTGTGTGTGTGTGTCAAATGCAGTGGAAAAATGTCCTTCAGCACAAATTAAGTAACTTGCTTAACTGGTTTCCTCGTGGCCGTGTGTTCAGCGGGTGCTGCTGTTCCGGAACATCGTGACGAAAGAGAAGGAGACGCTGGGATTGGTGGAGACGAGCCAGGCCTCCCCGCACGTCACCCACATCACCATCCGACGCTCACGCATGCTGGAGGTACGGAGGGCAGCACCTCCACACCTGCAGGCCACTGCACTGCACTGCACGCCAGTGCTGTCTCAGCACTCACATGTTTAATAGCAAACTACCAACTTAGTAATGTACTGTGATTTCTATTGAAATACTTTGTGATCAAAGTTTTTTTTTTTTTTTTTTTTTTAGCATTGATTTTTAAACATGTAAATGGGGGGTGGTACGGACATATCCAAAGGGCACAGACATATCCAAAGTCAACAGTTACAGCAGTGATGAGATAATGAATCCATATTATTGCAACTGTAATACTGCAGTAAAGATAAATTGCTCGGAAGTATATAATATATTGTATTGTACAAGTATGTTGTCCCTTCCATCCCATTGTCCATTCTTACTGAGATATTATGTACATAGTGGTGAAAATAGCAGTTGTGAGATTTTTGTCTGCTAAGCCAAAGCTTAAATCTCACCTTCTGGGTCCTTGTGTGGTGATGGTGGGGGTCCTTACTGTATAGTATACTATTCAGCCAGATATCCAGGAGTCTAATCCTTAATCTGAAGCTTGTCTCTTCACCTCCTCCAGGACGGGTACGACCAGCTTCGGCGATTGCCGGTCAACTCCATCAAAGGAGTGATCCGCGTGAAGTTTGTCAATGACCTGGGGGTGGACGAGGCTGGTATTGACCAGGACGGTGTCTTCAAGGAGTTCTTAGAAGAGATCATCAAAAAGGTCTTCAACCCGGCACTGAATCTGTTCAAGGTAAACGCGTACAAGTTCTCCTCACCTAGCAGTGTGCAGTGTCCATCCATCCCTACACTCTCGCTCAAGCATACAATTTGTCATGAGAAATCAATTGTCAGGTGACGCTAGATGATTGAACATGCACCTAAAGGATCAATGTTCCTGAACTCGTTGCACTTTCACTTCCTCATCTCGTTCCTTTATTCTGATCGTGTATTAAGGCCAATTAATAGTCTAGACGACGTTTATTGCGTCTTTCGTTTCACAATGAAGTGTTACATTGTAACAAAAATGTACAAGTTGTTATAGAGACTATGTGATGTTCTGTTCCATATTTTTTGTCATCGGGGCAGGAAGTGTATAGTATTTTTTTGTAATCGGTACAGGAAGTGTGTAGTATTTTTTGTCATCGGTACAGGAAGTCTGTAGTATTTTTTGTCATCGGTACAGGAAGTGTGTAGTATTTTTTGTCGAGTGAGACTTGTTGCCTGGACTATAAATGAGCCTTTAGGGGCTGTTTTTGCTGCACCCATGTTTTCCATTTTACCCTGTGCTGCTGGACTTAGTCAGCCAGAGCAAATGTGTTCAGCCCAGGAGTCGCATTGATTAGTTCCCAAAAGCTGTGGTAGAGAGCAGAGGTAGATGGACAGTGCATACCACAGGGGTCTGCCCCGAAACGCCCTGTCGTTTTTCTGTCTCGTTTCGCTTTCTTTATGTTTGTGTCCACGTATGCGCGTGTGTGCGTGCGTGTTTGTGTGTGTCTGTGTGGACGTGTTTGTGTTCGTGTGTTTGTACGTGCGTGCTCGCCTGTGTGCGTGTCTGTGTGTGTGTTTCTACGCCTGTGCACACGGGTGCGTGTTTGTGTGTACGCGCCTGCCTCTGTGTGTGTGAGTGTACGTGTGTACACGCATGCTGTATGTGAACGTTTGTGTGTGTGTGTGTATGTGCACGTGCGCGCATGCATGCGTGTATGCGTGTGCATATTTACGTGTGCGTCTGCGACGCGTCTCATCCGCCCGTCTACTCCGTCTAGACGACCAGCGGGAACGAGCGCCTCTACCCGTCGCCCACGTCCAACATCCACGAGTACCACCTGCAGCTGTTTGAGTTCGTGGGCAAGATGCTGGGCAAGGCCATGTACGAGGGCATCGTGGTGGACGTGCCCTTCGCCTCCTTCTTCCTCAGCCAGGTGCTCGGGCACCACCACAGCACCTTCTACAGCTCCA